>NW_017670817.1:269393-287364 GCF_001879085.1 Nicotiana attenuata
TAATTAACCAACAATGGAAGTATGCCTCAAACATTCTTGAGGGGACAGGAATGTCAAGCTGTAGACCTATTAACACACCTATGGATCCGAATTCTAAACTTCTACCAGGACAGGGGGACCTGCTTAGCGATCTTGCAAGATATAGGCGGCTGATTGGTAAATGAAATTACCTCATAGTAACTAGACCGGACATTTCCTTTCCTGTGAGTGTGGAAATCAGTTCCTTGATTCTGTGATAGCCATTGGAATGCAGTTGTCCGCATTCTTCGATATATAAAATCAGCTCCAGGCAAAGGATTATTGTTTGAAGATCGAGGCCATGAGCAAATTGTTGGGGCACTCAAATGTTGACCGGGCAGGATCACCTTCTTATAGACGTTCTACGTCTGGATATTGTGTTTTAGTAGGAGGTAATTTGGTGTCTTGGAAGAGCAAGAAACAGAATGTGGTTGCTCGGTCTAGTGCAGAAGCAGAATATCGAGCAATGGTTGTGGCAACATGTGAGCTAGTTTGGATCAAACATTTGCTTAATAAGCTGAAATTTGGTGAGATCAGCAAGATGGAACTTGTGTGTGATTATCAAGTTGCCCTTCATATTGCATCAACTCTGGTGTTCCGTGAGAGAACTAAACACATTGAGATTGATTGTCACTTCGTCAGAGAAAAGATACTCTCGGGAGATATTGCTACAAAGTTTGTGAAGTCGAATGATCATCTTGCAGATATTTTCACCAAGTCCCTTACTGGTCCTCGTATTAGTTACATATGTAACAAGCTCGGTACATACTATTTGTATGCACCGGCTTGAGGTGGAGTGTTAGATAGTCATGTAAATAATATGAATTAGTCCTAGTCCCACATAGAATAGGAGTATGATATGTATTGTATAAATAGGGCTCATTGTATTATAATTAAACAAAATATCAATAATAGATTTTTCTCCTGTACATTCTCACAATTCGTATGAGATATTGGTCGTATTGGATTAGTGGCATTGAGAGTTACTTTGAAATCGAAACGTTTGATTGTACATCCTATGTTTTATGTGTTTGTGATTAGACGATATGTCCATGACGAGAGTGTTCAACTCGAGAGGTGAAACTAGATGAAAATCAAACTTACGAGGAAGGTATAATATCCACTGTTAATAGACAAATGCGACAACTGAGGTAGAAGAAGGTTGCTTCAGTTAAAGTGTTATGGTGCAAACATCCGACAGAGGTTGCTACGTGGGAGTTCTATGCAGACATGCGAAGCAAGTACCTGTAGCTATTCGAGATGTTAGGTATACTTTTAACTCGTCCGAGGACAAACGTCATCTTAACTGGGGGAAAATGTAATAACCCCAATTTAGTTTGGGGGAAGTTATTTTGTAATTTAATCAAAAGAAGACAAAATTTAATAAATAAATAAGAGAAAAGGGATAGCTTGGAAAAAGGGGAAAGGGAGTCGCTGGTTTCGACCCAAATCAGAAACGCAAAAGGGGAAAAAATGCAGACAAATAAAAGAAAAGAAAGGGAGAAAACGAGAAAGAAAAAGGGGATAAAAATAGGAAATTTCAACCCAAAGCATCAAGGTAATTATCCTAAACTTTTATTTGAGTTTATTACGTGATTATGAAAAAAATTTAATGGTAGAAACATAGGGGAAATTTTGAAAATTTGAGAAAAGTCTAGTCCTAGAGTTCTTCAACCTAAATCATCAATTTGAAAGGGCAAACGTTATTAAAATTAGTGTTCTAGAATCCTCTGGCAGAGGAGAATCTGTTGGTGGACATGGTTCGGGAATTTAGTCCCGTAGACCATATTTAACTTTTTGGGTCAATGTTAGACAGCGAGTTTGTCTTGTTCTACAAATTAAGAGAATGTTCACCCTAACGATTTTGACCATTCTAAATCCATTTTTGTGTAGTTTGAGGTGATCTAAAGACCCAATAGTATAGTTATGGGCTATTGGAAAGGTTGCTCTAATCACGAATTGAGGTAGGTGAGACTTTAAGCTTTGATGTTTGCTTTTCAAAACCCATTTTAAAAATGTGTTTGTCTGTCTGGCTCATGTGTTGGGACGAGCATATGCTTGGCATAATCAGTGGTATTTGAACCAGCCGCATGTATATTATTTTGTTGAGAAATATAAAAATTATTTAATACTCCCTTCATCCCAATTTATTTGGCGAAATTCGTATTTCGAGAGTGAAACGAGTTTTTCTTTGGCTGGAATTATTTTATACCTTTTAGATATTTTAAATTATTAATTATTGTGACTTATAGTACTTTTTATGTAGTTTCCAAATATGTAAATTTTGTTTCAAAAAGTTTAAAGATTATATGTCTGAATTAACTGTCAAAATTAAGAAGTTTGACTCTCGAAAGCTGAGCTCCGCCACATAAATTGGGACAGAATGAGTATATGACTTGTGGTGTGGCGTGGCTTCATGCCATGGCGTTGGGGCATTGGAAATTATTTTTTCGCTACCGAAATATGTTTGGGGCACTATGTATCCTGCCATAATAGATTTGGAGCATTGTGCATGTTGTCGTGGACTCTTCGGGGTGTTTAATTAATTTTTTGCACTACTGTTTATGACAAGTCCTAAGTGTAGATTATGTTGAGATGTATGTTCTTGTTGAATATTTATTTTGATCTTATAGAGCATTATATTATAAAAACAATTTCTGTGAAATACTATTTATGTGGTCGTTGTGTGTTGTAAAGCAGCAATCGCGAGGCAGAACCACGATTGCGAAGACGGAGCAGCTGGCAGGATCCACGATTACAGGCAATCATCTTCTATCCCCAAGGCTACTGGGTCAGCCAAATTTATGTAATTCTGCCCCATCTATTTTTTAGGCCTAGTTTAAGGTAATTAAATAAGGTAAATGTTAGCTATTAAATTAGACTTAGGGTGTGTTTGGTATGAATTCCTGGAAAATGAGTGATTTATCACTAGTTTTCCATGTTAGATTGGCGAGTCGAAAAAAAATTGGAAAATGTTTTTTAGTGTTTGATTCGTGAGTAGAAAATATTTTTTTGGAAAATATATAATTTAGGCAAACACTATGGGCTGGGGGTGGGCGGGGGTTGAGGGTGGGGGTTAGTGGAGTAGGAAAAGAAGGTGGGAAAGCTTGTAAAATAGTTTTGGAAAATATTTCCCTCTTCTTGATAGAGAAAATATTTTCCTCCAATTGGAGAAAAATGAATTCATTGAGAAAATATTTTCCAAAACATTTAAGCCAACCAAACAAGGAAAAGTTGGAAAATATTTTCTGAAAAATATTTTCTTCCGTACCAAACACACCCTTAGTATAAGCAGTCATCTTAGAGTTTATTTTTCATTAGCTAGTTACGAAATTATGAAAATGAATACTCTTTGTGAGTTGGGGGCTTGTCCCATTTCTCTCCAATTAACCCCTCTTAATTACGACATGTTACATAATTCATGTATGAGTTTATTCCCCTCTCCATTGGATTATATCTTGTAATTGATTGTTATTTGGTTTGTTTCAAATATCATGTATGAGTTCCTTTACCTTCCCTCTTAGATATATCTTGTAATTGTTGCTTGGGGTTTACTAATTGCATTCATTATCTGATTTGATCCTTTTTTTCTTCTGTCCTTTTATTAGTGATTATTGTAGTGTTTGCACGGGTTCAACTAATCTATAGTTGAGTTCTTGTATTTGTTCAAGCCTAGTTCCTAATCCATCTATCCCTTTTATTGCTTTTCTACCTGTTTCAAGGAGTTCTTGTGGGTTCAATAGTTCAAATTCAATTTCCTTGAATCTTCCTAGGTTTGTGGTGATCAGATATAACCCTTCAGCAAAATGATTTCAGCCACACTAACTCCAAAAGTTTTAACACCTTAATAACTTGAATACAACAGAAGTGGCATTATTGTTTTGACTAGTTATCTGTGCTCACAGTCCATTTTCATTGTTTTGGTGGAATTGGTAAGATTAGAAGACAAAACATGAAATTAATAATGACCCAAAAGAGAAGAAATAATGACCTTAACATCAGAAAACAAAAGCAGCCAATATAGAGTAGGGGAGAGGCAATAGATATGTTGTTGGTTTACACATTATTTGTTGAATCTAAAATCTGTTGTGAAATGAACGAACATGTTTTAAACTGGTACAGTTAAATGAAAGGAGTACCTTTGTTAACCTGTCTCCACCATTCATCAATTTGCTTTCCCTTTTGTAGCTGCTCGTTATTCAAGTATTCTCTTGTTGCTGTATTTAGTGTCCAAATGCGCAAGTTCTGACAACTGCTAATGAAATCAAGTAGGATACTTTGAGGATTATTTGGATCAGAGCTTTTCTCCTCTTTATGGAACGAAAGAATTTTTCTGGTTGTCTCCACCTAACAGCAAATTGTGAGAGTCACCAAAAAGATACTACAATTGGCTCAAAAATCAAAAACTTACTTTAATTACTCAAAGTTATATCTTAATGAATCGCGGGAAGAAGAAAATCAAAAATGAAAAGGTACAAGAAGATTAGATACTAATGCTTTTAAACATGAAGAGAACTGCCAATGACGGATTTCTGGTTCTGCATCCGGAGGAGGAATTTTCTTTTTAAATTATGGTACACTTCAACCCCCAACCACCCCTCCCCCAACCCACCCCCATCCACCCACCCACAAAACTTCCAAGGAGCCAACAACGGCTTTTCCAACTTGCCCCCTTGGTGACTGGAACCACCCCATGGTGGAAGGCCATTCCCACTACGCGATCATTCTTTAGGAAATCTCGAAAACCAGAGACAGATAAATATGGAAAAAAAAACAATCAACTAGCACCAAAAACATCAAGGTCGCTACAAAACGATTGTATTAAAGTACAATCAGTTTATGTCCTCTTTATCTTAAAAAAGTGATCAGCATAAAGTTAAGATGGAAAACCTTTCTTGAGTCTGTATTTAAAGCATTCATCACTAGTTCAACCCGAATAATTTGTGCAAGTAACCACGTAACATGGTTCGTCCTAAGTATTTGTTGATCACCCTCTTGAAGTCGCAATACTAACTTGTCCACAAACTCCACAAAATCAACGCATCCACTTTTCACGAGAAAAAAGAATATATCTGAGAAGATAAGCCACTCCTGCCAGCAATTGATTTCTGCAGAAAGTAAGAAGAACAAATAAAAGCTATCAAACTAAGCCCATTACAAAGGTGGAAAGCACTTACGAGGAAGCAGAGTAAATCATTAAAGTTAACAATATACTAACTAAACACACAATATCTAAGAGCGGACATATTATGCGACCAAGTATGCAAGAGGACCTTTCCTTAGAGGCACACATCCAGGAGAACAGTTCTCACTTCTCACCCACAGCAAACACCAAGCAGCACATTTTATTGTCAAAGTTAGACAAGATAAACGGATATAGCGCAACAATTTTGAAAAACACTTTCAGGTCTTCTTGTACTTTTCTTTCAAAGCATCGGCACTTTGCTTTATGCCATGCCCTTGGATAGACCTTTCTGAATCAACTGTGGAAAGCAGTACTTTTTGTTCTGTATCAGATTAACAAAATTTACTTGCACAAGACAATAAATATTACAACTCTTTTAATCAGGATATAAAAGGTAAGCATCATGTTGGAAATACTCTAACCAACTAGTAATATTTGATAATAACATCATAAGAAAGAGAAGGGAAAAACAGAGTACAAATTTGGCAATTGCTAACACAATCTCAGGCAGAGCTTGAAGTTTGAGAATGTTGCCTGAATTAGTCAACTTCAATAATTCAACAATTCTTTCAATCGCTGCTTCGCAAACCATTTCCGACGTAAAAACGGCACCCGGAGTTGGAGCCTGGGCATGAAGCCTGTGACAGGGAGCCACGAGAAGCACACGCCTCCACCAGTCTGGTGATGGAGTGTTACGAAGAGCATGCTTTAGAATACGCAAAGCTCGCTCCCAATCCAGACTCCCTTTTTGAATGGATGCTGCAAGATCCTATTTCCAAATAAATGCAAGTAAGTTTACACACCACCAAGATTCTTTTAACTATAAAAGAGAGGCATTACAGATCAGCTTTTGCACAAGTGACAGAATATCCTCAAGATATAACCACTGGTCGATGTAAGATACATAAAGGTCTGGCAGTATACAGATAAACATTAGCACAAACAAATAGATAAAACTGATACAGGCATTATATGCTATAATTGTTTCAAGCAGATTGAAACTGGCCTTGGAGCTCGAGTTACATATTTCATCTCTTGGTCAGACATCGTTTCCGATGCAGCACTTCTGACTGAGATAAGTCGCTCAGCATACATGAATATGCCTCCAATATGATTTAACAATCTGATTCGACTAAGCGTATAAGATAAAGAGTTGTAACTTGATTTCTGTGTATCACTATCACCTAGAACCCCGTCCTAAAGATTATGAGGAAAATGTAAATATGATTTGCAAGGACTTGAATGGGTGACAATAGCTATAGCATACAATTCACTTGGTTGCTGCCTGTACTATCTTTTCATTAACCTAAGCCACACATAATCCGACTCCAAAGGGCACCCAAGGGCGTGGCCTACTGGTCAATAAAGTGAAACGGAAAAAAAAAATGGGAGACCACGATTCGAATCAAAAACACTTGGTGATTTCTTCCAGTTTGCCTAACTCTTGGTGGGAAAAGTTACCCTATACATCTATTTACGGGGAGATAGCACGTACCAGATGAAAAAATGGAAGTGCGTCCAAGCTGGCTTGGACACCACCGGTATCAAGAGAAAGTAGTAGCCGTAGTAGTAATAATAATAATAATAATAATAATAATAAAAAATAAATAACAATGAAAATAAAAATATTAATAATAGTCCGACTACCAAAGCTAACAGTACAAGCAGTTCCCAGACAATGAGTGTGTTTTCGGAATTTTTTATTCATAGGGACTCAAATCCTCCCCACCCAAAAAAAAAAAAAAGACTTGTCCCTTCTTTAGATTTGCAAGCAAAAACTTTTAGTTTGCAATATGGTCTCCTATATCATCCATGCCTTGCAAAAGAGAATTCTCTCATGCGACGCCAGCAACTCTTATGAACTAAAGGATTAATAGTAAATAACTTGAGATGGACACACAAAAGAAACTAACAAAACAAGGCCCTTATTGTGACAATCTAATCATCTAAACACTTCTTGATACGTACAACAACAGTATCGCCAGAAGTACCAAAGCAAGGATTGCTTAAAGAATTCTTAATTAGGCAGGAAAGTATACCACTAGGAATATGAAACAAGGTTAAATAGTAGAGAGAAATGACAGATAAATTGTTAAATAGTTAGTAATGTATAGTGTCCCATATCGGGAAGTAGATACCTATTATTATGTAATCACTGTATATAAATAGGGCATTGTACAACACTTTAGACATAATTAGTAAAACTTTCCGTGCTATACTTCTCACATGGTATATACAGCGTTAGAAACATCTGGGAAAGAGCCTCCGCCAGACAGTCGTTGCGCGTCAATTTCCGGCGACTTCTAGGGATGTTATTGCTTCACCTACGTTTTCCTCAGTGTTGTGCTAAAACCAACACTACTACAGGGTCCTACACCCTCCGGCGACCAAACACCAGCAAACCCCGCCGGAAAATAATTGTTGATTAGCATGATTCAAGGAGACTTGATTTAGGAGTGTTGATTAGCATGATTTCAGGAGATTTGATTATATTTAGGAGATCTGATTTTATTTGATTTAATTTGATTGTTGGATTGGTTGTATAGATTTATTTTATTTCCTTAATTAGCATTAGGAGCTTTGTATAAATTCCCTTGCTCATGGGATGTAAACATACACATAAATACAAGAAGCCTTTTCTTCTTCTCAAAATCTATATGGTATCAGAGCCATTGCTGCCTTTTTGAGGTGAGTTATCTCTCTCGCAGCACTAGGGTTCCTTTTTTATCAAAGAGGTCGAGTTTTCTTTCTTGTTAGCTGTCTGCAACACAAACTCCTTCTGATTGGGCTGAAATATGGAGACATTCAAGGAGACGGTTTTTGGAGAAATCTTGTCTTCGGATGAAATTCAGCTTCTCTGTCGCCTCCTAGCCAAACTTGTCTCCGCTAATGTTGCCACATCCAATCATGTGCAATCAGGCACTGCCTTTGCTGATAACTTGAATTCTTGGATTGTCGATTCTGGTGCAAATAGACACATGACAAGCTCTTCTAAAGACATTCAAAACTATTCTCCGTGTCCCAAAGGAGATAATGTTAAAATAGCCAATGATTCATTAACACCTATTCTGGAAGAGGTTCTGTCATTTGTACTCCTAACATTAAACTATCATTCGTGCTCTATGTCCCTGAGTTCCGTATCAATCTTTTATCTGTTAGTGCCATCACTAAAGCTCTAAATTGTAAAATCGAGTTCTTTCCCGATTATTGTATTTTTCAGGATCTTCAAACAGGGAAAAGGATTGGCAGTGGTAGATTGCGTGATGACTTGTATATATTAGATGTGATTCGAAACTCTAGTCAAGCCTTTTTGGGGAAAATGAGAATGTCAACCAAGAAATAATACAACAGCATAGACGGTTAGGACACCCATCATTCTTTGTTTTGAAAAAGTTATATCCTGATTTGTTTTCAAGGACTCGATTTGAATCTTTGTTCTGTGATGCGTGTGAATATGCCAAGCATACAAGAAACTCTTATCCTATGAGTGATTAATAGAACCACAACTCCGTTTATGACTATTCATTCTGATGTATGTCCTACCCAAACTATTTCTTTGTCTGGTAGTCGATGGTTTGTTACTTAAATTGATTGTTGCACTAGGGTGACTTGGGTATATTTGTTAAAAGCCAAAAGTGAAGTTTTCTCGTGTTTTCAATCATTTCATAAGATGATTTGTACTCAGTTTGATGCCAAAATAAAAATCTTAAGAACTGACAATGGCAGCGAATACATAGATAAAAGATTTGGTGCTTATTTGAAGTCCAATGGGATAGTCCATCAGACCAGTAGTCCTTACACTAGTGCACAAAATGGGGTCGCTGAAAGAAAAAATAGGCATCTGTTAGAAGTAGCAAGATTTCTTATGTTCACCATGCATCTACCAAAACCTTACCGGGGGATGCTATTCTAGCGGCTGCCTATCTTATCAACAAAATGCCACTTAAACCCCTTAATTTTCAAAGTCCTCTGGAAACTTTAAAGGGTAAGAATGAATATATTGTTCCTCCAAAGGTGTTTGGGTGTGTTTGCTTCGTCCACACTAGAAATTCTGTGAAACTTGATCCTAGAGCTATAAAGTGTGTTTTCATTAGGTATTCTCCGACACCGAAAGGTTACAAATGTTATCATCTTCCCTCTAGGAGATCTTTTGTTAGCATGGATGTTACCTTTCGAGAATCTGAACCCTATTTCAGTATTACATCATCACCTCTTCAGGGGGAGAGCAGTAAGCAGGAAGAGGTGATTCTACCTACTTCCACTACTGGACCTCTTGATGACATTGTCACAGGGAAAAGTGAAATTGGAGAAAGAATTCAGGCGAGACTATTGGGTGTTTGGATAGGCCTGATTTGAAAACTTACTCAAGGAAAAATATAGTAGAAGAAGCCATCATGCAATCTACAGAAGTTGAACCTTCTTCTTGGTGAGTTATCTACATTTTCTAATGAGTTAGATGAACCTATTGCTCTCAGAAAAGGAGTCAACTCTAGCACCACCAAACACCCTTTATCAAATTTTGTCTCCTATAATTCTTTGTCTCCCTCCTATAGAGCCTTTACCTTGTTTATTTCTTCTGCGCCTATTCCCCAAGAATTGGCGGGAAGCTTTTGCAGATCCTAAATGAAAGCAAGCTATGATTGAAGAAATGAAAGCCTTGTCAAAAAATGAGGCATGGGAACTTGTCTCTTCACCACCGGACAAGAAGTTGGTTGGCTGCAAATGGGTCTTTACTGTGAAGCACAAAGCTAATGGCTCAATTGAAAGATTCAAAGCAAGATTGGTGGCAACGGGATTCACTCAAGACTTATGGAGTGGATTATCAAGAGACATTTGCCCCTGTTGCTAAGATGAACACTGTTAGAATTCTTTTATCTTGTGCAGTTAATCTTGATTGGGACTTGCAACAGTTTGATGTGAAGAATGCATTTCTTCATGAAGACTTAGAAGAAGAGGTGTATATGGAGATTCCTCCAGGATTTGATACTACACAGAGTCAAGGAAAGGTATGCAGATTGAAGAAAGCCTTATACGGACTGAAGCAATCCCTAGAGCTTGGTTTGACAGATTCAGCAAAGCAATGTCTCATTCGGTTACCAACAAAGCAATGCTGCCCACACCCTTTTCATAAGACATCAAACGGGTAAACTCACTCTTCTCATAGTTTATGTTGATGACAAAGAGGAGATGTCTCGATTGAAGAAGTTGTTGGCACATGAATTTGAGATCAAAGAACTAGGAAAATTGCAGTACTTCTTGGAAATTGAGGTTGCTAGATCCAAAAGAGGAATCTTTATTTCTCAAATGAAGTATATTCTGGATCTTATGAAAGAAACTGGTATGACAGGTTGCAAACTCGCAGAATCGTCCATTGAAAGCAATCACAAGTTACAAAGCGGTGTTGGAGAATCAATTGATAAGGAGAGATATCAGAGGCTGGTTGGAAGACTCATTTATCTCTCTCACACTAGACCAGACATAGCCTATTCAGTTAGCCTGGAGAGTCAGTTCATGCATGATCCCCAAGATCCTCATATGCAAGTTGTCTTTCACATTTTGCGGTATCTGAAGTCTGCTCCAGGGAAAGGTCGACTTTTCTCCAAACATGATCACCTCCAAATAAAAGCCTTTATAGACGCGGTTTGGGCTGGATCTCTAGATGACAGAAGATCAATATCCGGTTATTGTACGCTCGTAGGAGGAAACTTGGTTACTTGGAGAAGCAAGAGGCAAAGCGTAGTTGCTAGATCAAATGCGGAGGTCCTTCTCAAAAAAAAATTCCTTCTCAAAAAACGATCAAATGCGGAGGTAGAATATAGAGCTATGGCCCAGGGTGTTTGCGAACTGCTTTGACTACAAAAGCTACTACAGGAATTGAGACTGTATGAAAAAGGAAAAATTTCCTTGTACTGTGACAATAAAGCTGCCATCAGTATAGCTCATAATCTAGTCCAGCATGACCGAACAAAGCATGTGGAAATTGATCGACACTTCAAAGAAAAAGTTACAACTGGTGTCTTGAGTTTGCTTCATGTGCCATCGGAAAAACAGCTAGCTGATGTGGTTACCAAAGGTCTCAACAAGCGAACTTTCCATACTTCGAGCTGCAAGTTGGGCATGTGCGACATCTTTGCACCAACTTGAGAGGGAGTGTTGATTAGCATGATTCAAGGAGACTTGATTTAGGAGTGTTGATTAGCATGATTTCAGGAGATTTGAGTATATTTAGGAGATCTGATTTTATTATGATTTTATTTGATAGCTGGATTGATTGTATAGATTTATTATTTTCCTTAATTAGCATTAGGAGCTTTGTATAAATTCCCTTGCTCATGGGGTGTAAACATACACATAAATACAAGAAGCCTTTTCTTCTTTTCAAAATCACCCCCCACGCGCAAGAGCAACGACAGAAGATGTGTCTGGTTTTTAAACTTGTTGGGCTGCCTAAAGACCTTGACTCGGTGAGAGACCAAATTTTGGCTAGTCGTTCCGTCCATACAGTTGATGAACTATTCTCTTGATTGCTTCGTCTTGCTGCGCCACCCAGTCACACAGTGATTTCACCACCAATTGTTCATTCCTCTATTCTCGCATCTTAGATAATGGAGAATCGACGAGGAAGAGGTTGTTTTGGGAGATCTCGACCCAAGTGTTCTTATTGTAATAAACTTGGACACACTCGTGAAGTGTGCTATTATTTACATGGTCGACCACCCAAAAACGCTCATGTTGCTCAGAACGAGACTACAGGTAATCAGGGATTTTCTTTATCTGAAGGGGGATATAATGAGTTCTTCAGTATTGAGCAAGTAAGCAGACATCTCCACAAGTAGCCTCGATTGCTCAAAGTGATACTCAAGTTGCTGGTAAATTTTTTGCTTGTGTTTCTCAGTCTAGTACTCTTGGACTGTGGGTCGTGGACTAAGGAGCTTCTGATCATCTTAATATATTTATAGTCCTACCTGTACCTACTTGTGAGGAATCCACATTCACAGCACCGCCACAACCACTACTACCTATATAGACTTTTAAGGAGTCTACAGTTGTCCTCCTACATGCCTAGCGACAAGGCCACCACTCTTGACTTATCGTCGTCGTCCACGTCCAGCAACAGGCCTAGATGATTTATGTCCTCAGCAGATTCTGCACCTATTACGGACTTTTCTCCTCTTAGTCCACCAATTGCAATACGAAAAGGTATCCACACTTAATCCTAATCCCCATTATGTCAGTTTAAGTTATTATCACCTGCCATCACCTCATTATGCGTTGTTTCCATCCCTAAGTCTACAGGTGAGGCACTATCTCATCTAGGATGGCGACAGGCTACGGTAGACGAGATGTCTGCTTTACATGCGAGTGGCGCTTAGGGGCTTGTTTCTATTCCTTCGGATAAGTCTAATAATGGTTGTCGCTGGGTTTATGCAGTCAAAGCTGGCCCGGATGGCCAGGTTGATCGGCTTAAGACTCGTCTTGTTGCAAAAGAATACACTCAGATATTTGGGCTTGATTATAGTGGCTCTTTCTCTCCCGTGGCTAAAGTAGCACATGTTCGCCTCTTTTTGTCCATGGTTGTTGTTCGTTATTGGCTTTTTTGTTAGTTAGACATTAAGAAAGTTTTTCTCCATGGTGATCTTGAGGAAGAAGTTTATATGGAGCAACCACATGGTTTTGTTGCTCAGGGGGAGTGGTCTTGTATGTTGATTGCGCAGGTCACTCTATGGTTTGAAACAGTCTTCTCGAACTTGGTTTGGTAAGTTCACACAATTATTCAGGAGTTTGGCAAGACTCGTAGTGAAGCTGATCACTCCGTGTTTTATCGGCATTCTGCTCCTAAGCTTTGTATTTATCTAGTAGCTTATGTTGATGATATCGCTATTACTAGCAATGATCATGGTAGTAATACTAATCTGAAGCAGCATCTCTTTTAGCACTTTCAGACTAAGGATCCGGGCAGATTGAAGCATTTTCTAGGTATTGAGGTCGTTTAGCCTTGCTCAAGTATTGTTATTTCACAGCGGAAGTATGCCTTAAACATTCTTGAGGAGACAGGAATGATGGGCTGCAGGCCTGTTGACACTCCTATGAATCCGAATGCGAAGCTTCTGCCAGGACAGGGGGAGCCTCTTAGCGATCCTGCGAGATATAGGAGGTTGGTTGGCAAGTTAAATTACCTTATAGTGACTAGACCTGACATTTCTTTTCTTGTGAGTGTTGTAAGTCAGTTTATGGATTCTCCCTGTGATAGTCACTGGGATGCAGTTGTTCGCATTCTTCGATATATAAAGTTAGCTCCAGGCAAAGGATTACTATTCGAGGATCGAGGCCACGAGCAGATTGTTGGGTACACAGATGCTAACCGGGCAAGATCACCTTCTGAGAGGCGTTCTATGTCTGAATATTGTTTTCTAGTAGGAGGTAATTTGGTCTCTTGGAAGAGCAAGAAACAGAATGTAGTTGCTCGATCTAGCACAAAAGCAGAATATCGGGTCATGGCTATGGCAACATGTGAGTTAGTTTGGGTCAAGCAGTTGCTTAAGGAGTTGAAGTTCGGAGAAATCAGCAAGATGGAACTGGTGTGTGATAATCAAGTTGCTTTTTATATTGCGTCAAATCCGGTGTTCCATGAGAGGACTAAACACATTGAGATCGATTGTCACTTTGTCAGAGAAAAGATACTCTCAAGAGATATTGTTACAAAGTTTGTGAAGTCAAATGATCAGCTTGCAGATATTTTCACCAAGTCTGTTACTGGTTCTCCTATTAGTTACATCTATAATAAGCTCGGTGCATATGACTTATATGCACCGGCTTGAGGAGTGTTAAATAGTTAGTAATGTATAGTGTTCCATATCGGAAAGTAGATACATATTATTATGTAATCACTGTATATAAATAGGGCATTATACAATACTTTAGACATAATTAATAAAACTTTTTCGTGCTACACTTCTCACATAAACACAAACCGAGTCAACCAAATAAGGCGCTAAATATAGAGCAAATCTGTATGCATCTAAAAGCTTCTCAAATATTCAACAAGATACCATCAGCTATCGAATAAGGAATTGTCCTTAGAATTTCCAAGTTGGCAATCGTCAGGCCATGAATACTACAACCGACTAGCCAATCTATCTAAAACTAGAATAGCTCCATCTACATTTACAACTATCCCAAATGAATTAATCATGTTAATTTTCATCCAGAAAAACACTTAAAAACTTAAAGCAAGTATCAAATTTGTGAAAGAATTATCAAAAAATGGGAACACTAACTAGGGAATCCAGGAGCTAAAGATAGCACGATTATATCTCCTTTGACTGCTTGGTTAGAGCACCATTCATTACAATTAATAGAGTTAGTAAGGTTCAAATTCAGTAAATTTATCAGGTTTAATAGGAGTTAGTAAGGTTCAACCAAAATAGGAGTTAGTAAGGTTCAACCAATAAATTACGGGAAGTAATCACATGAAGTTCTATAAAGAACCATTGAACTAGGTAAGGAGAGACTCCACTCAATCAACTAGAGAGGACTAGGTAACTAGAGACTCCACTCAATCAACTAAAGAATCAGAAATGGCCAGTGCATGTGGTAACATTTATCTCACCCATAGCCAACCACGTAAAACAGGCATCAGACATAGGCCACTATAGAACATATCAGCTACGCCAGCCCAACCTCCATAGACTACCACCAAACCCACATCTATAATCCAAAATATCAAAATCAAAACCAAGACCATCCCTGCATTTTACCGACAATACCCAACTTATACCAAATTTTAGGACACCAAAGCACTTTGAACACAAGATGTAAAATGGTAACCAATTAGTCCGAACATAACAAGCGAAAAAATCAAATTTAAAGTAAGAACTGCCCCAAATGCATTAGTTACCCGCTACACCATAATTCTCCATATGTTCTGAATAACAACATAGTAGCATTTTGCCTTTACTTATCAAAGAAAAAAACAACAACACAGTAGCATTTTAGAATCAGAATCCCGCAACCTTTTCCAAACTTACCAACACTAGCAAATAAGACTAAAAGAAACTCCGAGAGAGCATAAGACCTAAAGCAAATGTACTAAGAAGACTAAAACATATTTCCAACTAATTGGTATTGCCTAAAAAGATCTTTTTCTTCCATTGTACCCTATCTTTCGCTAAATCTACAGGATTCTCCAAGATTGTAGGTCTTCCAAGACAACTTCCTTCCATGTGATTTTAGGTCTACCTTATCTCCTCTTAACACCGCCACTCACTATGGTCTCCGCACTAGTCACTAGAAATCATATCCTAATATTCCAAACTGCCCAAGTCTTACTGGAAAAAGCAATTAAATGTCAAAAGTAATTGATAAAAAAGCAATCAAATTTGCCACCCTTCTGCACTCCTCCATAACAGTTCCATCACTTCTTTTCTTTTTTGTTATCTTTTGATATCTCCACTTGTGGGATTACCCTGGGTCTGTTGTTGTTGTTGTTGTTATCTTTTGATAAGCAATAGGTCCATGGCTAATTTAACCAAAGCTCAGGTTGGCAGACGTATCAAGTTGGTATATACAATAAGCTTCAGTAATCAAGCACTACAGTGATGTTCTAAAATTTCTTCTTTTTTTTCTTTTTGATATCATAGGGACCAAAACCATTTAGTCAAAAATAATTGAAGCACATTAGAACGCTACTATCCTTCTTCGACTAAAGACTGGCAGAAAACAAAGTCGTATATGAATTTTCTATCATAGATAGAACATATATTATTGTTGATGTTAAGCAGACTAAGAGGACTGCTGAAAATTGATGTTAAAATGTTCTTTCAGTCTGGAAGATGTGTCACCTGCTCCTTCATTCTCAAGCAAACAGATTCCCTATTAACATTTCTTTTTTTCTATTCACATTTTTATCAGTAAGCCTCTACACAGTATTTTAACATGTTTCTAATAAGACATCACATATACATACCTCTCCATGCAATGGTTCCCCAAGCACACTAGGATATGTAATTGGTGAATATCTCATATTAGTAACTGCTTCACCGGACGAATTTGCAGTGGCTTGAGGCAGAAGTCGAGGGGTCCCAAATGTAGGGCAGTGAAGGTGTTGATCCAACATTTGCATATGCATAGCCATCATATCTCGCCTCCGATGGATCTCCAAAATAAGTGTGAACAGAGCTTCGTCATCTGGGATGTTTTCTAAAAACTGCAACCCACTCCGGAGAAGTTCATAAAACGGTATGCGGCATTTATCATTCTCTACAAGCAACCAAATAACATCTAAACAGCTGTGTAGCCACTCAATTAGGGCCTTATCTGGTTTCCAATATTTCGCACTATCAAATTCATCAACACCATGTAACTTTTGGTCCCAATAAATCAACCAGTTCAACATATGGTGGAAAACTTCGGCATGTGTTCCCGGCTTAAGACTAGAATCTAGACCAGTTAAAATAATTTTGCAACATGTCTGTCGCAGACTGCTTGCAGCACTATCCCTTGTCAACAAATTCACTTTTGCAATGGACTGTTGGCTAGTGCCATTAACATCAGAAGACTTCATGGGAGACAAAGCAGCAGAAGATGATGGTTCAGCTGCTGACTGAACAGGGGACCCAACATCATGGACAGTGGGCAAAGGAGATGCAGGATTTGATGAATGAAAATTAGAGGTACTCGCTACTGCGGTGGAAGATGGCAGCAATCCAGACTGTGTTAAATTAGCAGAAGAGACTGCACCAGATGGCTGATTGCCCTGACTTGCGGATATCTCCGTAGATGAAACTGAGGAAAGAAGAGAAGGCAAGAAGGTATCCCAGTTTATGTATCCTATACTAGACAAACTGCATATGGCGAAGAGAAGAAATTCTGCATGAGGTGCGTGACTGCTGCACTGAATAACCAGAGAAATAAGAACAGATTCTGCCACTGCACGCAGTTGTTCCTGGTCCTGGGATAACATGTAAGACACAAGAACAAGTATGTATTATTAGATTTTATCAGATGTAACACATAGAAGATAAAAGACGTAAGGATCTAACGGAGCAATTATTTTCCAAGTGAAAAAACTTACAGCAAATTGGCTCTGCAGCTGTCCAAAATCTAAGACAAATTGCTCATTTCGTGGAGGAAGCTCTCTGTTAAGAGCAGTTACTCGCTTCTGTGTCTTGTTCCTGTATATCTCTTGCATAAGCAATCAATCATAAGACTTCCTTTCTTTTTTTAATCAGTGCAATCAATTATAAGACTTTTGGCATCATAGAGCAGATATGCACAGGTTTGGAAGTTGAAAAGAGAAGAGAAGCATAATTAAAGATCACATTATGCCAGTTACCAAGTGCGACAAAACATAACTTCATAAGCCTATAGTCATCACATTTTTTTCACAAAATTAAAAAGAATCCTGTCTTTTCATGCTTAAAAGAAACTTCAAGTTCCACACATATGATTGCTTAATGTCAGATCCAATGAGATGAAACATGAGCAAATCTTCTAAGCACTTGACTCCTTGTGTGCGAAGACTGCTGCTTCTTTCACTTTTGGAGCAACATTCTAATCTCACCTGCTGATTCTACTAGATTTATAGATTTAAGTATCTGTACTTGCTTCTAAGATTAAACATCTGAAATAAAAATAATGATGTGTACTCTTGCCATGAAAACAGAATGGTTGATGAATTAGGTAAGTATGGGATTCAGTTCCCACCCCCACACACCCCCCCCCGACCCAACCAACTAACCCAAACGAAAGAAACGGTAAAGTACGTTA
>NW_017670817.1:287384-296550 GCF_001879085.1 Nicotiana attenuata
CCCCCCCCCCAACCCAATACCCAAACAAGAAAAGGAAAGAGTTAACTAGTTTCAAATTCCCAAAACGCCCCTAAACCGTAACTTTAGAACCCGTTCCATTTAGTTTATCCTGGAAAGACAGAGATGCGTAAAAACCAAAAATCTCAATTTCTTTTTGTCCTTGTAACAAATAGACAAACTCCTTACTATATCAATATTAAGGAGAACTCAATTACAAATTAGGATAACAAGGCAACATTCAAACAACTAAAAAACAAAAAGAAAGGATTGTAAAAAAAGCTAAGGATAAAGATAAGAAGGGGGATGAGAACTTAGACTCAGAGAACGGGGAAGAGAAGAAGCAGACACTTTTCTTCACAATAAGCATATCCTGTATCTTCCTCCGGGATCCCAAATATAACGTACTAGTATTCTATTTGGTTGTTTAATCATTGGGCCTTTACCTCTAGGCCCAATAGTCCCAACTGGGTTAGCCTCGTTCCCCACTTCTAGCCCATAATCCCTTACCAACTCAGGCTGGTTCACAACAATACTCCCGTCCTCAAAAAAAACCTTGTCCTCAAGGTTCGACTCAAGAAATGAAAAAGAGTTATGAACATCAAGCCACAGAGTGAGATCAGACCAATAGGTGATGCCATGTATCCATAAGTTACCTATTTCCTCGTGTTGCAACAACTCTTTATCACGTAACTCAAGGAAAATGTTACATTGTAAAGCTCTATGTTCTTTGGTATGGATCTTTGACAGTCTGGAAATGAAAAGCTTGTGAGCATAATGTTGCAGGTAGACGATAAGTCCTAGATGAGGCCACCAATTGTATCGGAGCAAAACTTTGTAGTTATGGTCAACTCTTATGAACTGCTTTCTCAAAATGGAAGCATGAGGCAGAGGATTCATGAAGTAAGGATCCTTTGAATCAGTCAATCTTCCCAATATCAACAACCAAATTAATTTCCGATAAATAACAAGAATCTTGGATCCCTCGAATTGCTAAAATTACCACCATAATGTAGAGTCAATGCCAATGCTTTAATTTTGAGCTCCTGTAGAACTACATCCAGGCATGTGCTTTTGCTAACTCTCCTGGAGCAACTCATTTGTAGATTAATGACTAATTGAAGACTAAAAATGCAACTACATTCTCCAAGTTTTAGATAGAAGAAAAATTCATAAACTGTTGCAGGCATATTTCTAATTCCAGCAACTCTCTTAGATGCTTCATCTAAACAATCTGGAATACCACTTTTGAGATGTATGCCGCAAATTATGTTACAAATACGTACGTTGTATGTAATTTGGGTATTGATAGAATATCCATATAGCAACTTCTCTAACTTGGAGCCAGATAACAATGTGCAAGCACTGACCTTCGCGTCGAGTATAGAATTGGTGAGAAACACACCAACTACCATCAGTTGGTGAAAGAGTCTAGTAGAATCCTCTTCTTGGGCTTTGGGATCAAAATCAAAATCAAATATCAAGAATTTCAAACTAATAGGATTTCTTCTCGGCAAGTCATAGCAAATTATTTGAGCATGAGCCATAGCCTCAAGATTGGTGTACATATCAACTAGTAATGCCATGAAGGACGTGACTTGAACCAATGTTAGATCCTTAACTATGGCAACACCATAATATTCCAATATCACCTGTAAAGATATTGTTATCTTTTTGCCGATAAATTTACCATTATCTTCCTCTTCACTCTTCACAACAGGTGTAGAGTGTAGCAAAGCCCTTAAACAAATTGTCCTTGACCTTGTTATCTGATCCAACAAAGTGACTTTCAAGAGAAAAAGCCAGAATGTTGCAGTTCCTGTAAGCACATATAGCAGATTGTAGCACTGGTGCATTTAATTGCTCCACAATATGATCAGTAACACCACCAAAATGCTGCATCAATGAATTCTCTGTAGACTCCCCTAGTAGCTTATAAGTTGCACAAGAAGATTTGAGAGTAACACAGCTTGCAACACCTAGTTCAACTCCGCCTAAATCATCATGCCCTTGACCAGTAGGAAACTTCTTAGCTAGAAGTTCAATTCGTATTTTTATAGTGCCCTCCTCCACATATTTTTCATCTCCAAAAGTGGATCCTACTGCATAGGGTGTGACATACTCAAGATAAGGACCATGATCAAAGACAATATACTGCTTGGAGTAACCTTCAGCAAATGCCTGCAGCACTCCCTGTATTTTGTCCTTCCTAGCACACCCTCTCGATTTAGACAACAAGAATCCAGGAAGATTGCGCTCCTGTCCCGTATCAACCCAATTGCACTTGTGTATGCCAAAGATAAGGTAAAGCGACAATCTACTTTGTTTACCCCCACGAATTCCTTCAAGAGAATTAAGCAACCATGAAATAGTGCGAGGCCATAAGGCGCCATCAATTGGATATGCGATTTCAGCAACTCTTGCACTCGCATTTGAGATCATAATTCCTTGTCTTGCAAAAGGAACCAGAAAACCTGATAAATCCTTTTGAGGAGAATTTTTAAACAAAGCTACATTATGTCGTGAATTTTCCTCCTCCTTAGTATTAGATCCCCTCATATCATCTAACACCTCAGCAGGTACCGTGGTTTGCAAGCTCACATTTTCACAGAAGCTATCATTGGATAACTTGGCTAATGTAGTGTGTGAAATTTCGTCGAACACCTGCTCTTCGGTAATGGCAGAAGGTTCATGTACCATATCTGCCACCTCTATTGATTTTGCATGCAACTTGAGGTGCCTCCATGTCTTTAATAGGTTGAATTATAGTATTACTTCCAGTAAACAATGCCAAGGAATCCTTATTTTCATACTTCTCTGGCAATTCATCGAACACATGGTCCGCCTTTGAGTTTTCAGTTTCATCAACAGATTCAAACCCAGATGAAAAATGGCTCGGAGCAGGAAAGGGAGACACTAGAACCAATTGTGAAACTGTAGGGATATAATTGACGTAATTAAAACGAACCTGTGAAGAATAAGCTAGACTCCCTACCGGATGTGTGGTGGGTTGTTGTCGAAAATGCTGAGCAAATTTTGCCTTGAAATGTTTCCAATCGAAAAATTGATTGTTCCGAAACAACCAATTGAACCAATTAAGAGCTTCACCATCAAGGTAAAAGGAAGGAAGAGGTAACCAATCCTTCTCAACGAAGCCAAGATAAGTGAAGTACCGCTCGGCCTAAAAAAGCCAGCTCTCTGGGTTGTCATTGCCGCTGAATCGTTCCAGTACCATCATTGGAGTCCGATGGATGAAAGCACCAATGTAACAAATAGACAAACTCCTTACTATATCAATATTAAGTAGAACTCAATTACAAATTAGGATAACAAGGCAACGTTCAAACAACTGAAAAACAAAAAGAAACACTGGATTGTAAAAGTAGCTAAGAATAAAGATAAGAAGGGGGATGAGAACTTAGACTCAGAGAACGGGGAAGAGAAGAAGCAGACACTTTTCTTCAAAATAAGCATATCTTGTATCTTCCCCCGGGATCCCAAATATAACGTACTAGTATTCTATTTGGTTGTTTAATCATTGGGCCTTTACCTCTTGGCCCAATAGTCCCAACTGGGTTAGCCTCGTTCCCCACTTCTGGCCCATAATCCCTTACCAACTCAGGCTGGTTCACAACAGTCCTCTTCTTAAATAGAAGCAAGAAATGATGTTGATTGCAGGTATAATAAACCTTTTCTTCTTCGGTAATTAGTAAAGCCCTTGTGCAACTCCAAAAGGTAAACCCCAATTCTCCTTTGCTGTGTTCATGAAATCGGTGATATGAAATATGACTGGAAGATAATATATAAAATGTTTGGTGCATAAGATGCCGAATATATGGAGGACCAAGTCCAACAAACCCCAATTCATAAAAAGGAATTATGAAAGAATAAGAAAGCATACTATATAACCTGCATCAAATAAGCTAATTTTTTCATGTTTTTTCATTTAAATAGCTGTGGTAATTAGACCTTCCCCCCACCCCCACCACTCCTTGCCTTTACCTAAGATAATGCGGAGACAGATGTATATAGTTAAGCTGTTAAGCTTATAAAACTCATAAACAATGAAAAATATTTAATTCATGCGTAAAATAGTGCTTCAAACTACAGCCAAATGATACATGTCAGAAAGAACTTACGGAGGTTCTCTAATAGAATCATCTGATTTTTGCCCAGAATTTTTCTGCGAGAAACAGTGAATTGGCGGGATTGAACTTTACAATGGGAAAAAAGGCAATAGAGAAAGGCAACAAATTTGGGGGATATTTGTTCAAAAAAAGGGGGCAAATATGAAATTAAAGGTAGATTACCAGTCCTAAGTAGAGGTTGAAGAGATCAAGGATGGCGGGTCGGGAAGGATGAAAGTGATGGTGGTGGCTTCTGAAAACTGAGGAAGAAGAAGAAGACCTCAACTGGGGCGGCGGCGGCGGCGGCTGCTCCATTTCTGGTGTGGCTTGATTCGAATGACTGGTTGGAGTCGGAGCTCGCAGCATCCTTTTCTTCTCTGCATACACACAGTTGAAATTCGAGTGGGGGGGTTTTCTTCTTGACTCTTGGATTTTGCTTTAACTTAACTATTTACTATTCACGAAACGAAAGTACGAATACTACCAAGACTCTACTGACTGGAGCTTGTTTGGTATGGAAAATAATTTCCCATCAAAAATCTTATGCAGAAATAATAGCTATATTTTCTGTTACTCGACGCGCGTATGGTAAAATAATATCAATAATATTAAATCAAAGAATTGAGTAAATAATTGTACATGCAACTGCAACAGTAAAGTACAAGCTGAGTATTTGTCATGAAATATTGAGTGGACGTTTATTTTTATTGAATAAAAATAATTATCTTTATATATTTTTATATACTAGTTTCTTCTCGCGTGCAAAAGTATTTCCTTTTTTTTGTCAAAAGCACTTTTGGCCAAAAATTGAGCTGTTTGGCCAAGCTTTTGGAATGAAAAAAAGTGTTTTTGAGAAGAAGCAGAAGCAGTTTTGGAGAAGCAGAAAAAAGTAGCTTCTCTCCAAAAGCACTTTTTTGAGAAGCACTTTTGAGAAAAATACACTTAGAAGCAGTTTTTTAAAGCTTGGTCAAACACTAATTGCTGCTCAGAAGTGCTTTTCAAACTAATTAGCCAAACACAAAATGCTTCTCACCAAAAGTACTTTTGAGAAAAGCACTTTTGAAAAAAAGTACTTCTCAAAATAAGCTGATTTTTGCAGCTTGGCCAAACGGGCTATACCTCTTGTTTCTGTTTTTGACAGGTGCTCAATTACCTCTTTTTATAGGATACTGGTAACTGATGACTTTTGATGTTTCATTATATATTGTCCAGTAAATATACTGAAGTATAAGGAAAAATTGCATTTTGTGATGTTGACTTGATGAACAGCGTAAATATATATTATTTGCGCTGACTAATACAAAATTGTTGATAGCGCAAATGCTGAAGATCAAACAAACTTTCAAATGGTTCTTTTATGAGTGTTGAAGTTAAAGGGTCTTTTTCGAGGATATGGAAAAGTTTGATGCGGAGATGAAAACTTTTGCATATTTCTAATATTAAAGTACGAGATGTAATATTCTTCTCCCCTTTAGAACATTTGAGTTCGTACTCGAATGATAACTCTTAGAGATTTGCAAATTTTTTACTAGGATCTCTTCTGAGAGTAATATGAGTTACTGTACTGAGCGGTTGATACTGGGCCCGAGGGGCAGTTTTACTATTTACCACTTATTAGCTGTTTTACCTGATTTACCTGCCTTTAAAACGGAGATTTCACATGATTTCACGAATTTTACTGCTTTAAGTGATTTACTGCCTGATATAGAACTGCCTTGTGTTGTTATGTGTTTTCTTTTCTTCGGCTATTATTTATTATTATTACTCACTGGGTCGGAGCACTCACATTACTCCCTGCACCATGTGTGCAGATTCAGGCATAGCAGAGTCCGTTCCTGAGCACTGATATCCTTGTCCAGATCAGGCAGCAAGTTCGGAGCTTCGAGGTAGCTGTTGGCGTCCGCAACCCTCTTGACTCCCCTATTTCATGCTATTTCAGTATTCCAAACTTCTATACCAGATATTCTGTTGGTAGACTTATAGAAATTCTGTAATAGCTCATGACTTGTGACACCCCGGTTTGGGATGTGTCGGGATGGTTTCTACTGTTATATTCTATACTTCCGCGAATGGTTGTTATTAAATCATGCTAGAGAATTGTTTAATGGTAATTAACTGCTTAAAAGAGGTGTTGGCATTGTTTTGGCTGGCCTTGTCTTCACGAGAGGCGCCATCACGGCCGGGTTTGGGATTTGGGCCGTGACAAGTTGGTATCAGAGCCTAGGTTACTAGGTCTCGCGAGTCATGAGCTGGTTTAGTAGAGTCTCGCGGATCGGTACGAAGACGTCTGTACTTATCCTCGAGAGGCTGCAGGACCTTTAGGAAAACTCCACATTCTTGGAATTCTTGTCGTGCGAACTTGTTGACCCGAGTGCTAAACTTCTCTTTATTCTATTCTCTCACAGATGGTGAGGACACGAGCTACCGGACGTGGCGGACGACCCCCAGTACCACCCATTGAGACCACCAGAGGCCGTGGACGCGGTCGTGGTCGTGGTAGGGGCAGTACCTGTTGATCCACCAGTTGCCCCAGCTCAGGATCAGGCTCCAGTAGCACCAGTTCAGGCACGAGCTGTGCCCATCGTGATTCCTGGCCTTTAGGAGACATTAGCTCAGATCTTGACAGTGTGCACGGGCCTGGCTCAGGTGGTTTCAGCCACTACAGTAGCAGCAGCTACTACACAGGCCGGGGGAGGCAATCAGACCCCAGCTGCTCGCACACCTTAGCAGGTAGTGCAGGGATTACAGACTCCAGAGGCACCTCCAGCTCAGCCAGCTGTACCAGTACCGGAGTTCAGGGTTCCAGTTATGCCCGAGGACGAGCAGCGTCGCCTCGAGAGGTTTGGTAGGCTCCAGCCTCCAACATTTAATGGTGCTGAGGGCGAGGATGCCCAGGGTTTTCTCGACAGATGTCAGCGGATCCTTCGTACAGCGGGGATTCTTAAGTCCAGTGGGGTGGCTTTTACTACTTTTCAGTTTACTGGAGCTGCCTTCACTTGGTGGGAAGCGTATGAGAGGCGTAGGCCGGCTGGTGCAACACCTTTGACTTGGCAGGAGTTCTCCACTCTCTTCTTGGAGAAGTATATGCCGCAGTCCCGCAGAGAGGAGCTGCGCAGACAGCTTGAGTGGCTACGGCAGGGAGATATGATAGTGTCCCAGTATGAGATAAGATTTTCTGAGTTGGCTCGGCATGCAGTTTGGCTGGTTCTGACAGATCATGAGCGTATCCGGAGGTTTGTTGATGGTCTCAGCTACCCTCTTCGAGTTCTTATGACTAGGGAGCAAGTGCTGGGTGCCACATTCGAGGAGGTGGTTGATATAGCCCGAGAGATTGAGGCGGTTTGCCGTCAGGATCGAGATGAGAGGGAGGCCAAGAGGCCTCGAGGTTCTGGTAGTTACAGTGGCGCTCTTTCGAGAGGCCAGTTCCAGCAGGGTCGGGGTTATTCTTTCAGGCCCGCTCAGTCAGCTCGACACGAGTATCGCGGGGCATCATCAGGTCGTGGTTACCATGGTTCTCAGCAAAGTCAGCCATCCCTCAGCGCTCTTCCATCACAGAGTTCATCTCGTGCTCTGTCTGCTCAGGGTTCTTCCAGGCTGAGTGCATCAGCTAGTCGCTCCGGCGCGAGGGGTTCCCTTCAGTCCCAGTCCCCAGCACCTGGGAGTTGCTATGAGTGTGGAGAGTTTGGGCATATGCGGAGGGAGTGTCCTCGTCGTGCTGCTAGCTCATCTCAGCAGAGGGGTCAGCCCTCATCTTCTGGTCCAGTTTCTTCAGCACCCGCCCCGCCAGCTAGGGGTGAGGGTCAGGCAGCCAGGGTCGCCCCAGGGGAGGTGGTCGATCGGGCGGTGGTCAGGCTCGCTTTTATGCTCTTCAGGGAAGGACAGATGCTATTGCTTCGGATGCTGTGATTACAGGTATTATTTCAGTCTGCCACAGAGATGCCTCAGTCTTATTTGATCCCGGTTCCACCTATTCCTATGTGTCCTCATATTTTGCTCATTATTTGGGTACTACCCGAGGGTGTCTTACTTTACCTGTTCATGTATCTACCCGGGTGGGCGATACTGTTGTTGTAGACCATGTATACCGGTCATGTTTGGTTACTATTGGGGGTCTGGAGACCCGAGTTGATCTGTTGCTATTGAGCATGGTAGATTTTGATGTTATTTTGGGCATGGACTGGTTATCTCCGTGTCATGCTATCCTAGACAGTCATGCTAAGACATCACTCTGGCTATACCGGGCGTACCGAGGATCGAGTGGCGTGGTATGACTGACTATGTTCCTAGCAGGGTGATTTCATTCTTAAAAGCCCAGCGTATGGTTGGGAAGGGTTGCCTTTCCTATTTGGCGTTCGTGGGGGATGTTGGAGCCGAGACTCCTAGCATTGACTCTGTCCCTGTTGCGAGGGAGTTTCCAGATGTGTTTCCTGCAGACCTGTCGGGCATGCCCCGGACAGGGACATTGATTTTGGTATTGACCTGGTGCCGGGCACTCAGCCCATTTCCATTCCACCATATCGTATGGCACCAGCAGAGTTGAAAGAATTAAAGGATTAGCTTAAGGAACTCCTAGATAAGGGGTTCATTCGGCCGAGTGTGTCACCGTGGGGTGCACCGGTTCTATTTATGAAGAAGAAAGATGGCACCATGAGAATGTGCATTGACTACAGGCAATTGAACAAAGTAACAGTGAAGAACAAGTACCCCCTGCCTCGTATTGATGATTTATTTGACCAGCTTCAGGGAGCGAGGGTGTTCTCCAAGATTGACCTCCGTTCGGGCTATCACCAGTTGAAGATCAGGGATTCGGATATTATGAAGACTGCTTTCAGGACTAGATATGGGCACTATGAGTTTCTTGTTATGTCCTTTGGGCTGACTAATGCCCCAGCAGCGTTCATGCATTTGATGAACAGTGTGTTCCGGCCGTATCTGGATTCGTTCGTCATTGTTTTTATTGATGATATTCTAGTGTACTCGCGCAGTCAGGAGGAGCACGCGCAACATTTGCGAGTTGTATTGCAGAGATTGAGGGAGGAGAA
>NW_017670817.1:296619-304312 GCF_001879085.1 Nicotiana attenuata
ATATATATACTTACGCTATACTATGCACTAAGTATAAGTGTATTAGGTAATATTATATCGAATATAGCTTATATATATATATATATATATATATATATATAAAATATAATATATATACTTACGCTATACTATGCACTAAGTATAAGTATATTAGGTAATATTATATCGAATATAGCTTATATATATATATATATATATATATATATATATATATATATACTTACGCTATACTATGCACTAAGTATAAGTGCATTAGCTAATATATATCGAATATAGCTTATATATGTATAATATATAATACACTATACTATATCTACATATATATACTATACACTTAGTATATATAATACACTTAGTATATGTGTGTTTGTATATATATATATATATATAAAATATTTTTTTAAAATATTATATATTTATTTATATGTGTGTATATATATAGCTTAAAATGAATTAAAATCCTAAATTTATACTACATATGTACATAATTTTAAATTGAACTAAAAATTAATTTATTTTTGTTTTATGTATAGCGACCAACATTGGTCGCAATTTTGGTCTAATGGTCAAAAATTTGCGACCAACATTGGTCGCTATTTTGGTCAAAAAGTCAAAACTTATTTGGCTACCGAAATAGCGACCAAAGTTTGTCGCTATTTTTAATTCCAGTAGCAAAACCGGGTTTCTCCTCCCATTCTTTCAAAAGTTTTCCCCAAAATATTTCTTCTCTCTCTCACACTCAATCCCCCCCCCCCCTCCGACTCCCAGCAGCAGCGACGCCCCCCTGCCACCGGCGACCACTGACGGCAGCAGCACCACCTTCGGCGACCTCCACTCCCAAGGTTAGTTTCTCTCTCCTTTCTTTGTTTTTTCTGAAAAACGGTGATTTTGATTAATTCCTCCATGTTAGGGTTCAAAGTTATATATTATTTGTTCAACCATGTTTAGTTCAAAGTTATTTCTCCATGTTAGGGTTTAATTTCTCCATGTTAGGGTTCAATTTCTAGATGTTATATATTATTTGCAATTTTTAGGGTTCTTATTGATACTTTTAGGGTTCAAAGAAATTAACTATTTAGGTAGACTAATTTATATATGAGGTTAAATTTCAATTTATGAAGCAACAACAAGAAGCATGGAGAAAGAACATTAAAAATACTAAATTTAAGCCTTCAAAGGACATGAAACATTTAAATTAGGATACGAATTGGCCTTCAAAGGCCTTTAGCGAAATGTTATACAAATAGAAATAAAAGGTTATATTAAAGAATTTTAGTATATGAATTGGACTTTTAGTTAACTAAAAAAAGATTAGGATATGAATTAACTAAATTAATTTCCTCTTGTTTTATTTGTATAGATGGAACATCGTACTTGGATGTACAATAGGAATTATCTTAATCGACAGGGATTGAGGGAGGATTTTGTAGAAGGGGTGGATGACTTTATTAGACATGCAATGTCACTTCCACCATACCTAACTGAAGGAATAATTAGGTGCCAGTAACGACTCGGCCCGTCGTCACGTGAGTTACCGCCTCGTTTTCCCCTTTTCTGCTTCCTTATGTTTCATTATAAGAGTTTTGGGTGAATGAGTCGATTTGGATTGGTTTTGGAAGGAAATGAGACACTTAGTCTCTTTAAGGAAGGTTTGTTTTGGAAAAGTCAACCGGACGTTGACTTATGAGTTAGAGGGCTCGGATGTGATTTCCAGTGATTTGGTTAGCTTCGGGGGATGATTTGTGACTTAGGAGTGTGATCGGAATTGATTTTGGAGGTCCGGTGTAGAGTTTGGCTTGAATTGGCGAAGTTAGTATTTTGGCGAATTCCGGTTGTCGGTGAGATTTTGATTCGAGGGTCGGAATGGAATTCCGAGAGTTGCTGTATCTTGGTTAGCTGATTTGGGATGTGTTCGCAAAATTTCAGGTCATTCGGAGGTGTTTTGGTCGGGTTTTTGATCAAATGCGTAATTCGGAAGTTTTAGAAGAACTTAGGCTTGAATTCGATGTAATTTGATGGTTTTGGTGTTGTTCGTGGTGCTTTGGTGATTGGAGCAAGTTTGAATGATGTTTTAGGATTGGTTGGCACTTTTGGTTGAGGTCCCGGGGGCCTCGGGATGATTTCGGATGGTCATCGGGATGATTTTTAGACTTGGTGATTGCTGAAGAATTGCTGATATCTGGTATTTCCGCATCTGCGGAAGAGGGGCCGCAGATGCGGTTCAGCATATGCGAAGATTAGGGGCGCAGATGCGAGAGTTGGCCAATGGGAGGATTTTCGCAGAAGCGGATTAATTCCGCAGGTGCGGTGTCCGCAGGTGTGGACATTGACCGCAGAAGCAGTCCGCACGCTTTAGAGGAGTTCCGCAGGAGCGGATGGTTGACCGCATAAGCAGTGTCCGCAGAAGCGGGACTTGACCGTAGAAGCGGTCCTGGACGTTATAGTTATTTCCGCCGAAGCGGAGGATGAACCGCAGAAGCGGTAGTCGCATATGCGGTAAGGTAACCGCAGATGCGAAAATCTCTGTTCAGAGAAGGGTTTTAAAGCTCATTTTGTTCCGCGAGCTTAAGTTCATTTCCACCATTTTTGATTGACCTTGAGAGCTATTGGACGGAAATTGAAGGGGATTTCGACTAGGTGTGATTGGAGGTGAGTTCCTTGACCTTAATACATGATTTAATGGTAGAATTAACATAGAAATTTGTGGAAATTCATCAAAAGAGGGTAAAGCTAGGGCTTGGAAATTGGTATTTTAAAGTGGAGTTTGATGGGTCATTTGGGCTCGGATTTGGGAGTTTTTGGTATGTATAGACTCGTGGCGAGATAAGGAATCCGATGATGTTAATTTTCTGATTTTTCGAGAAGTGGGTCCGGGGCTCGAGTTTAGCCAATTTCGTGAATTTCGATATTTTTCGAGTCTTTTTGATTGGGTTATGTTCCCTTAGCCTATTGTAACGTATTCGTTGTGGTTTTGACAAGATTCGACGCGCGAGGAGGACGATTTATGAGGCAAGGGCATAGCAAGCTAGGATTTTGGCCGGCTTGAGGTGAGTAATGATAGTAAATGATATCCTGAGGGTTTGAATCCCCGGATTTGCACAACGTAGTGCTATATTGAGGTGAAACACGCGCTTAATGGCGAACGCAGGGTTGTTTACTACTAGGGATTGTGACTTGGTCTGCCCCGTTTGATATTTTATTGCGTATTTGACTAAGCTGATTGTTTATCATCATGATTTGGGCTAGTTGCCATATTTGGGGCCTCGTGCCGACTTGTAGAACCCTTAGGGGCATTATGACTGATTTTTCTCACTTTACTTAGTAAAAATCACATCCTCAGTCATGTTTCTTTTGATTAAGCAATGTGAAGCGTTTTTATAAGTGTTAATCCTAAATGAGAGAAGGTATGTGGGCTGAGATCCCTACCCTATACTATTGTGTCCTAAAATGACTGAGAGGGGTTGAGAACCCAACAGTGAGGATATTATATATATATTATGGATCGGGCTGCACGCCGCAGCAAATACTCATATGGATCGGGCTGCACGCCGCAGCAAATGTTTATGTGGATCGGGCTGCGCGCCGCAGCAATATTGCGCTTGGGCTGTAGGAGCCCCTCCGGAGTCTGCACCCCCACAATGAGCGCGGGTACCCATATGGATCGGGCTGCGCGCCGCAGCGATGGATCGGGCTGCACGCCACAGTGGTTATTATATGATACTATTCTGAGAGTAATCTGAGTTACTGTACTAAGCGATTGATACTGGGCCCGAGGGGCAGTTTTACTATTTACCACTTATTAGCTGTTTTACCTGATTTACCTGCCTTTAAAACGGAGATTTCACATGATTTCACGGATTTTACTGCTTTAAGTGATTTACTGCCTGATATAGAACTGCCTTGTGCTGTTATGTGTTTTCTTATCTTCAGCTATTATTTATTATTATTACTCACTGGGTCGGAGTACTCACATTACTCCCTGCACCATGTGTGCAGATTCAGGCATAGCAGAGTCCGTTCCTGAGCACTGATATCCTTGTCCAGATCAGGCAGCGAGTTCGGAGCTTCGAGGTAGCTGTTGGCGTCCGCAACCCCCTTGACTCCCCTGTTTCATGCTATTTCAGTTATTCCAGACTTCTGTACCAGATATTCTGTTTGTAGACTTATAGAAATTCTGTAGTAGCTCATGACTTGTGACACCCCGGTTTGGGCTGTGTCGGGATGGTTTCTACTGTTATATTCTATACTTCCGCGGATTATTGTTATTAAATCATGCTTTAGAATTGTTTAATGGTAATTAACTGCTTAAAAGAGGTGTTGGCATTGTTCTGGCTGGCCTTGTCTTCACGAGAGGCGCCATCACGGCCGGGTTTGGGATTTGGGCCGTGACAAGTTGGTATCAGAGCCTAGGTTACTAGGTCTCGCGAGTCATGAGCTGGTTTAGTAGAGTCTCGCGGATCGGTACGAAGACGTCTGTACTTATCCTCGAGAGGCTGCAGGACCTTTAGGAAAACTCCACATTCTTGGAATTCTTGTCGTGCGAACTTGTTGACCCGAGTGCTAAACTTCTCTTTATTCTATTCTCTCACAGATGGTGAGGACACGAGCTATCGGACGTGGCGGACGACCCCCAGTACCACCCATTGAGACCACCAGAGGCCGTGGTCGCGGTCGTGGTCATGGCAGAGGCAGAGCAGTAGGGGCAGCACCTGTTGATCCACCAGTTGCCCCAGCTCAGGATCAGGCTCCAGCAGCACCAGTTCAGGCACCAGCTGTACCCATCATGATTCCTGGCCTTTAGGAGCGTCGCGCAAGTGCGGAAGGAAGGTACACAGGTGCGAGTTCTTGGAAGGTTTGCTGTTTCTGCAGGTGCGGGCTTGGGGCCACATCTGCGGTGACGCAGATGCGGTAGATGAGTCGCAGAAGCGAAATGGCGTGGCCTTGGTATTTCCGCAGAAGCGGACTGGTATCCGCAGAAGCGGGATCCGCAAATGCGGAGAGATGACAGCAGAAGCGGTCGTGGACTTAATGAAGATCCGCAGAAGCGATAGCCGCAAATGCGGTAAAGGAACCGCAGATGCGAAAATCACTGTTCAGAGAAGGGTTTTAAAGCTTATTTTGTTCCGCGAGCTTAAGTTCATTTCCACCATTTTTGATCGACCTTGAGAGCTCTTGGACGGAAATTGAAGGGGATTTCGACTAGGTGTGATTGGACGTGAGTTCCTTGACCTAAATACGTGATTTAATGGTAGAATTAACGTGAAAATTTGTGGAATTCATCAAAAGAGGGTAAAGCTAGGGCTTGGGAATTTGGTATTTCAAAGTGGAATTTCAGGGGTCAAATGGACTCCGATATTGGTAATTTTGATATGTATAGACTCGTGGCGAGATAAGGAACCCGGTGATGTTAATTTTCTGATTTTTCGAGAAGTGGGCCCGGGGCTCGGGTTTTGCCAATTTCGTGAATTTCGATATTTTTCGAGTCTTTTTGATTGGGTTATGTTCCCTTAGCCTTGGTAACGTATTCGTTGTGGTTTTGACCAGATTCAACGCGCGAGGAGGTCGATTTGCGAGGCAAGGGCATAGCGAGCTAGGATTTTGACCGGCTTGAGGTGAGTAATGATAGTAAATGATATCCTGAGGGTTTGAAACCCCGAATTTGCAAAATGTAGTGCTATATTGAGGTGAAACACGCGCTTAATGGCGAGCGGGGGGTTGTTTACTACTGGGGATTGTGACTTGGTCCGTCCCGTTTGATATTTTACTGCGTATTTGATTAAGCTGATTTGTTTATCATCATGATTTGGGCTAGTTGCCATGTTTGGGGCCTCGTGCCGACTTGTAGGACCCTTAGGGGCATTATGACTGATTTTCCTCACTTTACTTAGCAAAATCACATCCTCAGTCATGTTTTTATTTGATTAAACAATGTGAACCATCTTTTATAAGTGTTAATCCTAAATGAGGGAAGATATGTGGGCTGAGATCCCTACCCTATACTATTGTGTCCTAAAATGACTGAGAGGGTTTGAGAACCCAACAGTAAGGATATTATATATATTATGGATCGGGCTGCACGCGGCAGCAACTGTTTATGTGGATCGGGTTGCGCGCCGCAGCAATATTGCGCTTGGGCTGTAGGAGCCCCTCCGTAGTCTGCACCCCCACAGTGAGCACGGGTACCCATATGGATCGGGCTGCACGCCGCATCGATGGACCGGGCTGCACGCCGCAGCGAGATATGGATCGGGCTGCACGCCGCAGTGGTTATTATATGATACAATTCTAAGAGTAATATGAGTTACTGTACTGAGCGGTTGATACTGGGCCCGAGGGGCAGTTTTACTATTTACCACTTATTAGCTGTTTTACCTGATTTACCTACCTTTAAAACGGAGATTTCACATGATTTCACAAATTTTACTGCTTTAAGTGATTTACTGCCTGATATAGAATTGCCTTGTGCTGTTATGTGTTTTCTTTTCTTCGGCTATTATTTATTATTATTACTCACTGGGTCGGAGCACTCACATTACTCCCTGCACCATGTGTGCAGATTCAGGCATAGCAGAGTCCGTTCCTGAGCACTGATATCCTTGTCCAGATCAGGCAGCAAGTTCGGAGCTTTGAGGTAGCTGTTGGCGTCCGCAGCCCCCTTGACTCCCCTATTTCATGCTATTTCAGTATTCCAGACTTCTGTACCAGATATTCTGTTGGTAGACTTATAGAAATTCTGTAGTAGCTCATGACTTGTGACACCCCGGTTTGGGCTGTGTCGGGATGGTTTCTACTGTTATATTCTATACTTCCGCGAATGGTTGTTATTAAATCATGCTAGAGAACTGTTTAATGGTAATTAACTGCTTAAAAGAGGTGTTGGCATTGTTCTGGCTGGCCTTGTCTTCACGAGAGGCGCCATCACAGCCGGGTTTGGCATTTGGGCCGTGACAAGTTGGTATCAGAGCCTAGGTTACTAGGTCTCGCGAGTCATGAGCTGGTTTAGTAGAGTCTCAGGATCGGTACGGAGACGTCTGTACTTATCTCGAGAGGCTCCAGGACCTTTAGGAAAACTCCACATTCTTGGAATTCTTGTCGTGCGAACTTGTTGACCCGAGTGCTAAACTTCTCTTTATTCTATTCTCTCACAGATGGTGAGGACACGAGCTACCGGACGTGGCGGACGACCTCCAGTACCACCCATTGAGACCACCAGAGGCTGTGGACGCGGTCGTGGTCATGGCAGAGGCAGAGTAGTAGGGGCAGCACCTGTTGATCCACCAGTTGCCCCAGCTCAGGATCAGGCTCCAGCAGCACCAGTTCAGGCACCAGCTGTGCCCATCGTGATTCCTGGCCTTCAGGAGACATTAGCTCAGATCTTGACAGTGTGCACGGGCCTGGCTCAGGTGGTTTCAGCCACTACAGCAGTAGCAGCTACTTCACAGGCCGGGGGAGGCAATCAGACCCCCGTTGCTCGCACACCTGAACAGGTAGTGCAGGTATTACAGACTCTAGAGGCACCTCCAGCTCAGCCAGTTGCACCAGTGTAGGAGTTCAGGGTCCCAGTTATGCCCGAGGACGAGCAGCGTCGCCTCGAGAGGTTTGGTAGGCTCCAGCCTCCGACATTTAGTGGTGCTGAGGGGCAGGGATGGCCCAGGGGTTTTCTCGACAGATGTCAGCGGATGCTTCGGTACAA
>NW_017670817.1:306662-445294 GCF_001879085.1 Nicotiana attenuata
GATGATTTGTGACTTAGGAGTGTGATCGGAATTGATTTTGGAGGTCCGGTGTAGAATTAGGCTTGAATTGGCGAAGTTAGTATTTTGGCGAATTCCGGTTGATAGGTGAGATTTTGATCCGAGGCTCGGAATGGGGTTCCGAGAGTTGCTGTAGCTTCGTTAGGTGATTTTGGATGTGTGTACAAAATTTCAGATCATTCGGAGGTGTTTTGGTCGGGTTTTTGATCAAATGCGTAATTCGGAAGTTTTGGAAGAACTTAGGCTTGAATCCGATGTAATTTTAGGGTTTTGTTGTTAATGGTGGTGTTTTGATGATTGGAGCAAGTTTGAATGATGTTTTAGGATGGGTTGGCACTTTTGGTTGAGGTCCCGGGGGCCTCGGGGTGATTTCGGATGGCCATCGGGATGAAATTTGGACTTATGAGATTGCTGGTGTGCCTGGTTTCTGGTATTTCCGCATCTGCGGAAAAGGCACCGCAGATGCGGTTGCGCAGGTGCGGAAGGAAGTTACGCAGGTGCGAGTTCTTGGAAGGTTTGCTGTTTCCGCAGGTGCGGGCTTGGGGCCGCATCTGCGATGACGCAGATGCGGTAGATGAGTCGCAGAAGCGAATTGGCGTGACCTTGGTATTTCCGCAGAAGCGGACTGGTATCCGCAGAAGCGGGATCCGCAAATGCGGAGAGATGACCGCAGAAGTGGTCGTGGACTTAATAAAGATCCGCAGAAGCGGAGGTATAACCGCAGAAGCGATAGCCGCAAATGCAGTAAAGGAACCGCAGATGCGAAAATCACTGTTCAGAGAAGGGTTTTAAAGCTCATTTTGTTCCGCGAGCTTAAGTTCATTTCCACCATTTTTGATCGACCTTGAGAGCTCTTGGACGGAAATTGAAGGGGATTTCGACTAGGTGCGATTCGAGGTGAGTTCCTTGACCTAAATACGTGATTTAATGGTAGAATTAACGTGGAAATTTGTGGAATTCATCAAAAGAGGGTAAAGCTAGGGCTTGGGAATTTGGTATTTCAAAGTGGAATTTGAGGGGTCAAATGGACTCCGATTTTGGTAATTTTGATATGTATAGACTCGTGGCGAGATAAGGAATCCGGTGATGTTAATTTTCTGATTTTTCGAGAAGTGGGCCCGGGGCTCGGGTTTTTCCAATTTCGTGAATTTCGATATTTTTTGAGTCTTTTTGATTGGGTTATGTTCCCTTAGCCTATGGTAACGTATTCGTTGTGGTTTTGACCAGATTCAGTGCCCGAGGAGGTCGATTTGCGAGGCAAGGGCATAGCGAGCTAGGATTTTGACCGGCTTGAGGTGAGTAATGATAGTAAATGATATCCTGAGGGTTTGAAACCCCGGGTTTGCACAACGTAGTGCTATATTGAGGTGAAACACGCGCTTAATGGCGAGCGCGGGGTTGTTTACTACTGGGGATTGTGACTTGGTCCGTCCCGTTTGATATTTTACTGCGTATTTGATTAAGCTGATTTGTTTATCATCATGATTTGGGCTAGTTGCCATGTTTGGGGCCTCGTGCCGACTTGTAGGACCCTTAGGGGCATTATGACTGATTTTCCTCACTTTACTTAGTAAAATTTACATCCTCAATCATGTTTCTATTTGATTAAACAATGTGAACCATCTTTTATAAGTGTTAATCCTAAATGAGGGAAGATATGTGGGCTGAGATCCTTACCCTATACTATTGTGTCCTAAAATGATTGAGAGGGGTTGAGAACCCAACAATGAGGATATTATATATATTATGGATCGGGCTGCACGCCGCAGCAACTGTTTATGTGGATCGGGTTGCGCGCCGCAGCAATATTGCACTTGGGCTGTAGGAGCCCCTCCGTAGTCTGCACCCCCACAGTGAGCACGGGTACCCATATGGATCGGGCTGCACGCCGCAGCGATAGATTGAGCTACACGCCGCAGCGAGATATGGATCGGGCTGCACGCCGCAGTGGTTATTGTATGATACAATTCTGAGAGTAATCTGAGTTAGTGTACTGAGCGGTTGATACTGGGCCCGAGGGGCAGTTTTACTATTACCACTTATTAGCTGTTTTACCTGATTTACCTGCCTTTAAAACGGAGATTTCACATGATTTCACGAATTTTACTGCTTTAAGTGATTTACTGCCTGATATAGAACTGCCTTGTGCTGTTACGTGTTTTCTTTTCTTCAGCTATTATTTATTATTATTACTCACTAGGTCGGAGCACTCACATTACTCCCTACACCATGTGTGCAGATTCAGGCATAGCAGAGTCCGTTCCTGAGCACTGATATCCTTGTCCAGATCAGGCAGCAAGTTCGGAGCTTCGAGGTAGCTGTTGGCGTCCGCAGCCCCCTTGACTCCCCTATTTCATGCTATTTCAGTATTCCAGACTTCTGTACCAGATATTCTGTTGGTAGACTTATAGAAATTCTGTAGTAGCTCATGACTTGTGACACCCCGGTTTGGGCTGTGTCGGGATGGTTTCTACTGTTATATTCTATACTTCCGCGAATTGTTGTTATTAAATCATGCTAGAGAATTGTTTAATGGTAATTAACTGCTTAAAAGAGATGTTGGAATTGTTCTGGCTGGCCTTGTCTTCACGAGAGGCGCCATCACGGCCGGGTTTGGGATTTGGGCCGTGACATTTAGAGTATGTGAAAAGCTCTTCAGGGGAAAAGTAGTAATAAAACTTTCTAATAGTTTTCGTAGTTAGACTATCAAGCCATACTATGCAGTATGTAATTCAATAACATTAGAAAAATATTAATTACTAGAAAACATCAGTGTTTTTGGCATTAGAGAGATGATTTCTTACCAAAATATTGTTGCCAACCTAAGTAGTCTAACAAAACTGCCTCAGTTGCCCATTTAGTCTTATAATCACTTCTCATTTACAAGTTATGGGAAGATTTTTGCAAATATACAAGGTTGAAAGTGGGTAATAGGTATAGAATAATGTTTTGGACAATAATATTTTGGAGAATGTAGATCAGTATCTTGACTTTAATGAGATGCTTGGAAAGTTACTGTAACTAGCTATTTTGAAGACTTCTTTCATGTGCTTTTATGTACCATATTGGTACTTATTTATTGAAACATTTACCTTACCTAAAAAAAGGCTTCTAATCCCTTCTCCAACGAATAAGTTCTTTCTGTATAAAAACAAAGCTCCTAGTAAAAAACTGAGGCCGTGGCACATCTCCAGAATAGTAAAAAAAGAGGAACCCAAAGAAAAAAAGATTACTCCATCCAGTTACTTCAACAGCTGCCCACATATGATTTAATTCTTCTTCCTTAATGTCATCCCACGATGATACTCCCAACGGACACATATTACAGTCTCAAACTAACTTTCCCAAGCGCGTTGCAAATGGATGGCTATTCTTTCCAACTGTTCGATTATTGTAAAATATTATTTTCAGCTTCTGCCCCACTTCAAATGATGCAACTTCTTTGCACTTGTTACTTTCTTGAACTTTTTTTACCTTACCACCAGTACATGAACCTACATTTGCATAATTTAAAATTATTTGTAAATGTTATACAAATAATAAACTTATGATCAAATAGATTTGAGAACATACTTGGTTCAACTGTTTGGGCTTGATCAAGAGATGAAGAAAATGCAATATTACTTTGCACATGCTTTTCTCATGAACCGAGGGATTTTTATTCGTTGTTCGCATTTCTTGAGAAACAAAATATGTAGAATTTGGCATACCTTGACTAGCATAAAGATCATTGTGATGAAAAGATCCCACCTTCTTTCCAGAAACCCCTGAAGAGCGCAACAATCTGAGCCCTTGCCCTCGTCCTCGTCCTCGTCCTCGTCCCATCCACCCGTTGCGAGGAATCATATTAAGAAAATATTTTGCATTAATTTAACAACTCTATAAACTTCATAAATCATAATTGGTTAAACTGTTTGGGTGGATTGTATAGCTTTAGTAGTAGATGGAGAAAATAGAACATCATTTTGCATATGCTCTTTCTAAAGAACTGAGGGGATTTTAATTGTTGTTTGCATTTCTTGAGAAACAAACATTGCACACAATCCCAACTTATTTTCGAACATCCTCGAAGACCTCATAGATCTAAGCCCTCGTCCTCGTCCCTTTTCTATAGCACCTAGTGTAAGAAAATCATATTAGTAAAAACTTTAACTTTATAATTCAGTTTTATATATTAATAGCACAATAAATTTGAGAAACCATACTTCTTTCACCTGTTTTAATGTAATTCATAATTTCTTCAGTAGATGTATAAAATGGATTATCAGTTTGCATTCCTTGAGCAACGGACATGGAAGAATCAGACAACCCTAAAAATAAAAGCCCTCGCCCTCGGTAATTTTCTATAGCACCAGCTGCAACGAATAATATTTGTTGTAGACTTCATAGTGGATCCCACCTCATTTACGGCCTTTAATGGTTTCATATTAAACCTACAAAAAAACCATAAGAAAAATCAAGACGTTATAAAGACAATGAACAAACCAGAAAAAATCATGTAAACAGAATGTATAACAATGATATGCTAATGCATAAAGAAACACTTTACCTCAGTTGTTCTTTTTCGTTTATTTTGTGTATCATCTTTAAATATACAATACCATCATCCATTTGTTGCTCAATCTTATATGAATCACGAGGTTGCATCTTTCTCACTACATGCCAGCCTTTATTGGAATTATCACTAGCATAAAATACTTGAGATGCTTGGTCCGCTAATACAAATGGCTAATTTGTTTTCAAATATCGTCCCCAATTAATACACACACTGCCATATTAATCTTTCTTAACTCCTTTCGTGTTATCATAAACATCAAACTAATTACATCGAAATAAAACCACTCTTCTACCCATGAATTACAATTCATTTACCTTTAAAATTAGATAACAATTGAATTTATGTGCGGTTTTATGGATATGTAATATAACTTGATACAAAATTAAGAAGGCAGATTAATATTGAAATTAATGATAAAAAAATGCAAACCACACAAATTGAACAGCCTTAGCCTCTGAGTTTGATCACCCTCGAGCCAAGAAACGTCTCAACTAATGTTAGAACTGAACAACAAGATGACAAGAACTAGAAATGATCAGTATTTTTCTTTCTTTATGCGTGTTACAATGTGTCGTACAAATGACCAGAACCCTATTTATATAGTAGGGGTGTCTACTCTTGGTATAATTCTACACAAGGCAAAAAATCTCACGATTTGCTAATTAATCGGCCTCTTTTTGATACATGCCGAGATCTCTACCGTGATCTTCGACCGATTGTGGATATCCCAGCTTTCCTTGATCTTGTCTGGTCTCTAGGTGATGAGCTCGATAATCTAATTTTGCACCTCGGTTCGATATAACCCAAGCTCAAGCTTTGACCTGCCATGTTTCAACCTCGAATGGTCACTCAATGGGTGAACCTAGTTTTGACCGTATACAGACAGCCCCCTCATTACGCGGAGAGAAGATGACGAGAATCAATATGAACTTCTGAACCTCGCTTTGATAAATCATGAAGTAAGCAACAAAAGGTAACTAAAACGTCCCGTCAGTCCAGTCTCCAAGGCATTAAATGTGTGTCAGTTATTGTTCGGCTACTACTGGTTTTGAACCGTCATTAACATACTATAAATACCCCAACTTTCATTCATTCAAACTTTATGTTCAAAAGCTTCTTCTACTCTTATTCTTTAAGAGTCTCTTCGATCTCCAACTTTTGTACCCAACTTTCTTGAACCTTTTGCAACCACTAAGCGTACCTTAATTCCCTTTTCTTCATCTCTGCTTTGAAATGGCTAAAACTTCTATGACTATTACACAGAAAGAGACAACCTCTTCATCACGACCTGCCGGCGACGGGACTGCGTCGGAGCCACACCCTTAAGAGTTCTCTCTATGAGGGTGCCCGATTGGTGCTGATTTTAAGATCAAAAAAACTTCCTCGGTACCGGGTTAATGCGAGCTGGTATCGAGATATATATGTTCGATCATCGATGATCTCCTCTCCAAGGTCAAAGAGGATAGTAACCGGCCAATAAAAACGTGATGGTGCCCTCGCCTAAGGAAGCAATTACTACCCACGTGGAGGGTATTATAAGCATTTACAAGTACCCCTTCAAGTTGGGTCCCTTAGACCCGATCATTATTGCCTTCTGCAAAAGGTACAAAGTGACCTTGTTCAAATTCACCCCTCTTTATGGAGGATAGTGATTCTTCTCCGCTTTTTTTTCAAGAAAAATTGAGGGGTGTCCCTTCACCCTCGATCATATCATACGTCTGTACAGTCCCCGACTCTATCGAGGGGGATTAATATAACTTACTCGCCATCCCAATAGGGCCCCGTTCTCGAGTATAGATGAGGACCAGGACCGAAGTTGGATGGGCCGATTCGTTCAAGTGAAGACCTCAGAGTTGATCCCTGCCAAGGACATGCCAATTCCTGAGAAATGGAACATGAAGCGTAAGTATAACTTTGCCTTAAAGATTTTATTTATTGTTTCTCCCCTTCCCTCCCTTCTTATCGGCGTTTTTGTAGTACAGTTGTGGTTTGGATGCCGGATGCAGTTCCTTGACTCAAGGAATGGGTCAAGGATCTTGTGTCACAAAGACCAAATTCTGAGCGCGTATGGAGCATGTTGTCGAAGTGTTGGTGGGAGTCCCGTAATCATGGGGTGTTTTCTTTTCTGATTTAATAATGTTTAATTATCCCCTTGCGCTTTTGATTTCTTATCGGTTCTGTATTCTTTTGTAGATCTCCCCAAAGATGTTGCTATGAGGCATCCATTCGGTGATGAAGATGTGCCTCTTGAGTCCCCTGCTCCGAGGCAGGGTGATGAGAAGAAAAGGAAAAGGGCCCCGAGTTCTCCAAACTCAGAAAAGAAAAAATCGAAGAGGAGGCTGGTGCGTTAAACCAAGGGAAGCACCAACGCGCTATCCTCGGACTCAATCCATCGGCTAAGGGATGAGTCCGAAGAAGAAGATGAAGAAGATAAATCCAAGCTGGTGGCGCGAGTGCGGGCAGGTGTCTTGATACGAGATACCCCCGAACCGTCGGGGTGTTGAAATCTAACCGTCTTGACTTGGGGAGGTCAATGGGAGAACTTTAGTCGAAGATCGTGAACCAGAAAGGGGTGAGTCCACTCCTCCCAAAGCTACGAGGGTCGAGAGGGAGACTGGGGCTGATTCTCCTCGAGTAGAGGAAAGTGCCCCGAAAGATGTGCTTGGGGCAAATGACCTTACTGAGGGGTCTCCTTAGTTCTCAGATGCCATGATCTATGAGGCCGATATGAAAGAAGGTCGTTCTTATGAGGGGCATAAAGGGGCTACAAATATCCACAACTTCTTAGATTGGTTAGAGTCTTCTGCCTCAGAGGACGTCACTAGGTTCGGAGACTGCCGTCTACTGTGGAACCACCTGCTTCCAATAAAGATGCAGCGCCCCCGGCAAAAGGGACGTTAGTACTGTCGAATAGTACTAGTATGTAAAGCTAAAAATCATCTTTCAAAATAGAATAATCATACAAGAAGAGGAAAGCCATATAAACAAGAAGTCACAATCAATAATATCCAAAAGCCCAATTGAAACATCACAATTTTCAACATACGAAAGTAATACATATTTTTACACCAATCATAATAGAACAAACAATGAAACAATAAAAAATCAAGAAGGGAGGTCGTCATGATATACAATAAGAGCTTCAACACACATCAAAACATAAGGCAAAGATCACATAATTTCCGGACAAGTTCCCATCTTATTTAGGTTTGATAATCTCAGTGCCATGTGCCACAATCCACAATACCACCGTGTGCCTACACGGAGTCCGATCTCGACCCAACCAGCTAGGTCATCTCGTTTGGGACATCATCCATTTCCATAATTTTAATCTATCAATTCAGCACAATTACCACCATGTGTGCAGCATGGTGTTTGATCATGGCCCGATCGGCTAGGCCATCCGGCTTGAGACATCATCCTTTCAATCGTTCATCTCAATTCACATTTCCTTTCTATTTTTCATTACATGGCACGTGTAACCACATATATCACATCGTTCTTGGACTTTCGCCGCATTTCACAATTCAAGTTCCCTTTTCACACGTTCAACAACATCATCATAGCAACAATAAGGCCTATCATGTAAGGCATGTTCGTACGCAAGGGAAAAGCTCGGGAATTCTAAACATACAGAGACTTCACATATGAATTTGCACAAAAACCATTATTCAATTTATTGATATGAGTTCTTAACCTTCCTCACACATATTCTACACTTTCAAACATACTCACATAGGAAGATCAGACATGCCAAGCAATTAGACAATCATTGAACATGGACCTATCAACACAACACAATAGGGCAAACGATTCTAGCATGATCCATTTAGAGACTTACACCAATTTCACGGATGCCAGGGGTTCGACTCTAAGAAGAAGGGGTTTAGCCATACATACCTCAATATAGCTTTTAGGCAAATTATACTTTTTGAAGTCATCTTAAAACAGTTGAGTCGAGACTCGTTTCGTAATATGTTTCATATATTTTCTCATTTCATAGGCCTCACTAGGAACATATAGGCGTTATCCACACTCTATTTCCCCAGTTCATTTTCAAACATCTTTATAGTTTATCATCAACTAGACACAATCAATCAAGACATTTAGTACACATATGAGAAATTAGGAGTATTAAGCATATTGTGTTTTACTCACCTAGTTGGTATACCAGTTTTCATTTAAAATACAACTCAAAGCGATACCATTATTAATAAGCAAACCATACTTTAATCATCTATCGTTCAATATCAGGCTCGTTCGACATAGTCAAGTTTACGAGTTCTTAGGGAATAACCCGGAATGTAGAAATTAGGGGTTTTGACAAATCATACTTAAACTTACGGAAACATTATGGAATTCAATTCTGAGAGATAAAGTTTAGCCCACATACATGGTTGAGCTTTCCCTTAAGTTACTATAACGTTCCGAAAATCCTAGCAATCCCAATCTATTTCAAGATATAACAAAATTGAACACAAATTAGGAAGATATTCATAGTCTTAGCTCGTTTGAGCATTCCATCAAAAACTAGGTCTGCATTAAGTCTTTAAGGTCCTTTTATAGAAGATTTCATCAACCTTCAACCCATCCTTAAACATTTTTAGCTCAACAATGTTCCTACACCCGTTGATAACACATGCAAGCAAGATAACAACTCCAATACCCAAAAACTTTTTTTATAATTACATCTTTAGCTAATATTCGAAATTAAGGTTTAGGGTGTAGAATCTTACCTCAAGGATGAAGATCTAGTGTGTTTTCCTTGTTAATCTTCAAAGATTTGTGTAAGAATTTAAGAATAATTTAATGGAGGTCACTTTCTCACTCTACGGCTCCCTCTCTCACTCTATAACATCATATTTTTGCTCAAAAATGACCCATTGAGTGTATTTAATGAAGTTGGATCGGGTTATAAAGATAGAAGAATATATAGTCCAAGATTCGGACCGGACTACAGGCTTGGCGTCGCCAGCTTAAAGCCTGGTCTAGCCTGGCTTTATCCAAGGCCTCACCAACTTAAAGTTTGGTCTAGCCTGGCATTATCCAGGCCTCGCCAGCTTAAAGTCTGGTCCAGCCTGGTTTAGCCGTGATGAAAAATTTCAACTCCCAACACATTTTTCAACCTAAAACTCTGAAAATACAATGTATTAGCCTACCTTGAGACCACAAAACCTTAATTTACATAGTGAAGTTTTCTGGGGCCTTACATTCTCCCCCGCTTAGGATCATTCATCCTCAAATGGGAAGTAGAGTCCGCCCCAAACACTTAACATAACATATCCCTTTCCTCACATACCTCAAGTCCCTAAATTTTTACCAACTCCCAAGTTTTTCAGAAATTTTGGCAGCGTCTTCTTTGTAACTAGGCCTATCCACCTGCCAGAGAAACTCAAAAACCATCCTAACAACACATCTAAAACTAGACAAAGCATCATAATGCATATATCAATAACACTAATCTCAGCATTACAAGCACTATGTTATCATAATGATACCTGGACATGAATTGTACATTTTTAAATCATAACACCTAGAGGGTACCTTTCAAATCAAAACCGCTTGCTATACGATCAAGTGAAAATATTTTCTTTCCACAACACTCTCGGACTCAAGGTGGCCCCTTCGACTTACAGACTTCGCCATAACACATTAACGGAAATAATCTCAACTCCCAGAATTACCCAACAAGGATGACAAATAGATACCCCTCATAGGCCAACTATCCATTAACTTCACCTTCAGTAATTTCCACCGGAATGATGCACAAGGGATTTCCAACTACATTATTAGACATAGACATATGAAAACACAGAATACATGGAGAACAACGATGGGGAAACATAATACTCATAGCATGGCCTAAGGTGAACTACACTTATTTCACCTTCATTATCAATTCATGTAACATCTTCAGGGAGAAAATATTGAGAATAACCCGTTCACCCTCCTAAACTCTAATTCTCTACCGAATCACCCACACTAAACCTTTGATGACCTTCAACAATTACTCTAAGATGTGCTATCATAAACTGACCATAAAATTACCTATCGAATATATGTGATCACACGGTGATTCTTCTTCTTTGACATATTTGAACCTTCAATACCCAATAGATTTAATGAAATGAGGAACAACAAAGTTCAATATTGGGCTGGAATTATTCAGGAGTTCATTAATGCGTTGAGCAGAGTACTTCCTGAGGTTATATGCTGATGGACATGAAAATTACTACCAACAATGCTGACAGGGTTAATCATTGTGATGACTTCAAATATTAGACAAATCAAGCATTGAGGTAACTAGCTTGCATTGATAATATGGGAATCGTGTATGTGACCCTAAGATCAAATGGGAGTGGGTCTTTCTAGACATGAGGTACATAAGAGGCATGATCGGGAGGATGAAGACGCTACCATCAGTATACTTGGGAGGCGAGGAGTTAAGAGAGGGATATTAACAATTTTCCTTTCCATATATTCCTTGCCGACAATAGTAAGCTCTAAGGAAAAGTGGTCAAGTTTATTACGCCGGTTGCCCCTTGAGTGTAAAAAAATTGAGTTTGGTTCCAAATGGTAAGATTCTTGCAACATGGATGTGATAGATATTTCAAAAGAAACACATGAAGTTGAATTACACTCTTAACATTAACTGGAACAAGGAATCTATGCCACAAGCCCATGAGGATGAAAAAGAAGTTGAACACTTATGAGATTATCATAATTCAAATAGCTTAACCCTTCCCGATAATTGACCCTATGTGAGATAACTAAAGATACGACAACATGTCTTCGAAATCGATATGCTCATGATATGTGCAAAAAAAAAATCTGAAAGCATCTAATCTCAACCTTTCAGGAGTGAAACCACACAGCTAAGACGTCTTAATATTGGGATGAAACCATGTATTGGTTAGAGGGGTTCTAATGATGCTCCGAGGAGAAAGACAAATAAAACTCATATCCACCCAGGGAGGAAGAATGCCAAGGATAGCATAACTCCCCGCACATGACAAGGACATTGTCCATGATTCAAGAAGTTGAGTGTGTAAAGACAACATAACCCAATAAGGAAGTATAAAATAATCACGGAAGGTTTGCAGATGTTCATAATGAGTTCTACATGGATTCAGACTTGAGAAGTACCCAGATGCTACTGAAAGACATGAGAACATGAGAAGTAGGCGTTGTGCCATGATAACCCCCAAAGGTGCATTAGGTTTTGACGGAGAGCCTATTAAGGGTTCTTATGTGAAAGGAAGTGTTACAGTGACATATAGAAGGGAAACTAACATATTCTCATGGTTATCGAACAAGTGTTGGGAAACTAGCACAATGAATTCGCTAACTAAGGAACACAATTAACACATGTTGTGGAGGTATAAAGAGAAAATAAACATTTGATATGAGCTGGACATGCTTCTGCTATATTAACTCCCAAACTGCAATACAAGACCACGTCACGGGCAACCACAATACTAGGAGCAAAGTGAGCTACTTACTGCGGGATGTCCCAAGTGGACACGAAAGTTATACTAAGATGGAGACACAAGATCTTTCTATGACGGAGGTGTGAGGATCTCAATTTTCAGAGAGACTTTATGCACACGGTGACCATTTCAATCGACATGCACTCATATGACAGGTGCTAAGGTATGCTGTCATGTTACTAGACAGTGAGAAGGTTTCATGATGATACTCGCAAGAGAGTAGAATGACTGTTCAAACCACAAAAGCCATATACAGCAGAGAGAGAAAGAGTGACTCGAGAAGGATCACAACACTGGGATGCTTTATATGGAACTTGATACCACATAGGTAAACCTTACTACGGTGCATGCATAGGCACAAGTGAGCACGTGTTGTCCATTAAAATAAATATATTCTATAAGAAATTTATCAGGTATAGTCCCTTGTTGAGAATTTAGGAAAGCATGTGGGAAGTATTAATCCTAGAGTTATAACTCAATTCAAGGACATAATTATAGAGCTCAATCCCATAACAGGTTGTAAATAAGAGAATTTGTAATATAGTGGATCCACGAATAATGCATGTCGTTCCGAAAGTGGATACTTGCAATGTTTTGTGATTTTTATTCTTGTTAAGACCATTTCTATGCAGGCTCCCAATACAAGTGTACATATATAATAAAGAAAAGTATGTGGTGTTCAGAATAATGTACTAAGCGGTCACTTACTTGGTAACTTTAGATTAGCGGGGCAGTGCCTTAATTGATGCCCCCTGATTCCACATTTGTAACATACATTGGTACCATACTGACATACCACATGATCTGGTGGTGCAGTGACATTAATAAGAACAAGGGTACTCCCCTTAGCAACAAGTTCTACCAATCCCTCCATGGCTCGATACATTCTCCAAATAAACCCTTGGGCACTCTCCCTCGGATTAAATAGCGAGGTCATTCCCTCCTTACTGCTTCAAACTTGTGGATTATGTTATCAACATTACTCATCTTAAGATTATGACATATCGAGGATATTAGCTCCCTATCTTGAGCTCTACCGCACGATCTGGAGTATCAAAGAAGGGTGAAATTCCTAAATGTCCAAGTAGCCTCCTAATTATTGATGTGGTCGACAACACACCGATAAGAAGGACTCTACTAGACACGGCTCTGAGACATCCTAGGACACTTTAAAACCTTAGGCTCTGATACCAAGTTTGTCACGCCCCAAAAACCGAGGAGCGCGACCGGCCGCTCAACCGAGTAAACCCGACCGAGCAATCCTGTAAGGTTTCATTCTACCCAAACTAATTCATGAATAAGGAGGAGATGAACTCCATTAATCATATTTTGTAAATATTTCATTAACAACTTTTTTTTTCCATTAGCCGTTTCAATCATAATATCCAAATATGACAATTTTTATAGATATGAAGAAAAACATATTTGCCAAATACCGATATTTCTAATTTAATTTCCAATATCAAACACCATCCACAACCTGCCTACGGAGCCTCTAAGTACAATTGAAGATTAATATGAAAATGCCGGCAACAAGGCTCCGGCTATACCTCAAAATACAAAGTACACGATAACCAAATGACACAGGACCCCGAAATGAAGTGGGGATCAGCAAGTTAGCTGAAAGGAGCGTACCGCTATCACTGATCACTACCGCCTACTTTGGAACAACCTGCATCTATTAAAGATGCAGCGCCCCCAGAAAAAGGGACGTTAGTACTGTCGAATAGTTCTAGTATGTAAAACTAAAAATCATCTTTCAAAATAGAATAACCATACAAGAAGAGGAAAGCCATAGAAACAACAAGTCACAATCAATAATATCCAAATGCCCAATTGAAACATAACAATTTTCAACATACGAAAGTAATACATATTGTTACACCAATCTTAATAGAACGAACAATGAAACAATAAGAAATCAAGAATGGAGGCCGTCATGATATAAAATAAGCTTCAACAAATATCAAAACATTAGGCAAGGATCACATAATTTCCGGACAAGTTCCCATCTTATTTAGGTTTGATAATCTCATTTCCATGTGCCACAATCTAAAATACCACCGTGTTCCTACACGGAGTCTGATCTTGACCTGACCGGCTAGGTCATCTCGTTTGAGACATCATCCATTTCCATAATTTCAATCAATCAATTCAGCACAATTACCACCATGTGTGCGGCATGGTGTCCGATCACGGCCCGATCGGCTAGTCCATCTCGTTTGAGACATCCTGCTTTCAATCGTTCATCTCAATTCACATTTCCTTTCAGTCTTTAGTTATATGGCACATGAAACCTCATATATCACATCATTCTTGACCTTTGGACGCATTTCACAATTCAAGTTCCCTTTTCACACATTCAACAACATCATCATAGCAACAATAAGGCCTACAATGTAAGGCATCTTCAAATATAAGGGAAAAGCTTGGGAATTCTAAACATACAGAGACTTGACATATGAATTGGCACAAAAACCATTATTCAATTTCTTGATATAAGTTATTAACCTTTCTCATACATATTCTACACGGTGAAACATACTCACATAGGAAGATTATACATGACAAGCAGTTAGACAATCATTGAACATGAATCTATCAACACAACACAATAGGGCAAACGATTCTAGCATGATCCTTTTAGGGACTTACACCAATTTCACGGATGTAAGGGGTTCGATTCTAAGAAGAAGGTGGTTTAGCCATACATACCTCAATATAGCTTTTAGGTAAGTTCTACTTTTTGAAGTCATCTTAAAACAATTGAGTCGGGGCTCGTTTCGTAATTTGTTTCATATATTTTCTCATTTCACAGGCCTCACATGGCACAATTATAGGCGTTATCTACACTCTATTTCCCCAGTTCATTTCAAACATCTTTATAGTTTATCATCAACTAGACACAATCAATCATGACATTTAGTACACATACGAGAAATTAGGAGTATTAAGCATATTGTGTTTTATTCACCTAGTTGGTATACCCGTTTTCATTTAAAATACAACACAAAGACATACCATTCTTAATAAGCAGTCCATACATTAATCATCTATCGTTCAATATTAGGCTCATTCGGCATAGTCAAGTTTATGAGTTCATAGGGGATAACCTGAAATGTAGAATTTAGGGGTTTGGACTGATCATACTTAAACTTACAGAAACATTATGGAATTCAATTCCAAGAGATAAAGTTTAGACCACATACCTGGTTGAACTTTCCCTTAAGTTACTACAAGGTTTCGAAAATCCTAGCAATCACAATCTATTTCGAGATATAGCAAAATTGAACACAAATTAGGAAGATATTCATAGTCTTAGCTCGTTTGAGCATTCCATCAAAAACTAGGTGTGCATTAAGTCTTTAAGTTCCTATTATAGAGGATTTCATCAACCTTCAACCCATCCTTAAACATTTTTAGCTCAACAATGTTCCTACACCCGTTGATAACACATGCAAGCAAGATAACAACTCCAATACCCACAAACTTTCTTTATAAATACCCATCGTTAGGTAAAATTCGAAATTAAGGGTTAGGGTGTAGAATCTTACCTGAAGGATGAAGATCTAGTGTGTTTTCCTTGTTAATCATCAAAGATTTGTGTAAGAATTGAAGAATGATTTAATAGAGGTCAATTTCTCACTCTAGGGCTCCCTCTCTCACTCTATAACATCATATTTTTGCTCAAAAATGACCCATTGCGTGTAATTAATGATGTTGGGTCGGGTTATAAAGATAGAAGAATGGATAGTCCAAGATTCCGGACTTGGCTACAAGCCTGGCCAGCTTAAAGCCTGGTCTAACTTGACTTTATCCAGGCCTCGCCAGCTTAAAGCCTGGTCTAGCCTGGCTTTATCCAAGCCTCGCCAACTTAAATCCTGGTCCAGCCTAGCTTTATCCTGGCTAAAACCAGGTCTAGCCGTGACGAACAATTTCAACTCCCTCGCTTTGCTCAACCCAAAACTCCGGAAATACAATGTATTAGCCTACCTTGACACCACAAAACCTTAATTTACATAGAGAAGTTATCCAAGGACTTATAGTAATTTCCTCGCTAAAGTTGATATCTGAAGGTAATGCCTATGCGAGGGTAATGCCCCCACCCCCCAGTATTAGAGGTTGATTGTAGAGGAACCTCGGATACTCTTAGTGCGACCTTCGACACCGAATCATGATCGGTCTTTCATTCTAAGTTAGCACGATCCACTATTTCCTCATTAAAATCCTTGCTGAAAAAACCCATTTGGGACAAAATCGGTCTAAGGAAAAAAGAGTGCAATGCGTGCTTCAGACCATAAAACTTCGTGTTGCTTCTTGTCGACCACCTGCAAGTGTTTGTCCATAAATAAAAAGAAATGAAATGGGGTCATACCTTAGTAGTAATATCTTTTTAGGTGAGTTACGTTCGAATTTCTCGGTAGTTGTTCTCCGTTCATCATTCCGAGCTTATAGGATCCTTTCCCGGTGACCTCAGGAATTTGGTACGGTCCTTCCTAGTTCGGATCCTACTTCTCTTCGTTCGGAATCCAGGTGTTTAGTGTAACCTTTCTTAGTACTAAGTCCCCAACATTGAAGTATCGAAGGTTGGCCCTTCGATTGTAATACCTCTCGATCTATTGCTTTTGGGTGGCAAATCGAACAAGGGTGGCTTCACACATTTCATCCAATAGCTCCAGACTCGTATTCATAGCCTTGTTATTTGATTCCTTTGTTGCATATCGGGATCTGATACTTGGCTTCCCGACTTCGACCAGTATTAGAGCTTTGGTGCCATAAACCAATGAGAACGTGGTAGCCCCAATACTGGACTTCGAGGTTGTGCGATATGCCCAAAGAACTTCGGGCAGGATCTCCTTCCATTTTCCCTTGGCGTCGGTCAACCTTTTTTAAGGTTTTGGATTATGGTTTTGTTAGTCGATTTGGCTCGTCCGTTCCCACTAGGGTGATAAGGTGTCGATAATATTCTTTTGATCTTCGAGAAACTTTTTTACTTTGTTGCCGATAAATTATTTCCTGGTGTCACATAGAATTTCGGATGGCATCGCGAACTGACATATGATGTGGTCCCAAATGAAGTCGATGACTTCCTTCTCCCTGACCTTGTCGTATGCCTGTGTTTCAATCCACTTAGAAAAATAGTCAGTCATAAATAAGATAAATTGAGCCTTACCCGGTGCCCGTGAAAGAGGGATGACAATTTCCATTTACCACTTCATGAATGGAAATGGCGACAAGATTGAATGTAACAGTTCCCCGGGTTGGTGAATCATCAGAGCATATATTTGGCACTTGTCTCATTTTCACACAAACTCTTTCGCATCCTTTTCCATGTCGATCCAGTAATAGCCGAATTTGATTACCTTTTGAACCAATGATTCGACGCCTGAATGATTTCTGCAGGTGCCCTCGTGAACTTCGCTATAAGGAAAATTCTCCCTAAAACACGGAATTTCGCTGTGCCAAGTTAGGTCTTTGGATTGAACAATACACTACAGAGTTAAAAGAAAATGTTTTGCTGAAGTGTGCGTTTTTACGACCCATTATGTGGTCGCATAATAACTCTACGGGCCACAAAGTGAGGCAGTCTTTTTGGCCAATTTTAAAGTCCTTTTCACAGCCAATTATGCGATCGCATAACCACTTCGCGGGCCGCACTTTGGTCACATATTCGTCCTTGGACTTTTGCGAAGGGAGGTTGTGCGGCGCATTATGCGATCGAAGCAGAGGTCTACGGACCACATAATGGTCGCAAACCGAAGCAGAAAATTCAGGTCAATGAGGTCCACCTTTCGCGTTAATTTTGCAGACTGCATAGCCATTATGCGGTCGCATATGCGACCACAGATCCGTGTCGGGGCTCCAAATACTAATTTTTAGACCTGATCCTATGTCGATATATCTCACGCCACACTTCATTTTTAGCCCATTTTTTGGTACTTTTAGAGGGAGGAAGTGTTCTTCATCAAAATTACTCCTCAATTCTTGTTTAGACCTTGAAGATTTTCAAGAGAGGCACCTAGGTCTTCTTCCCAAGAGGTAAGATTCTATCACCAAAACTCTTAATATCAACATGCAACTAGAATGAGCCACTACAAAGGTAATTCATGGGGGTAGGAGTGCTTACCTTGCATGCATGTATTCTTAAGGTATGTGGGAAAGTTGTGAGTAAAAAATGGAAAAGAATGGGGTGTGGGTTGGCATAGTATTTCATAAAAAGGGCCATGAAACCTTAATACACAAAGTGTTTGATAGAATGCTCAAGTAAGCTAGAATTATGATCGTTTTACTAATTTTGGGTTCAATTTTTGCTAAATTGCTAAAATAGATTGAAGTTGCTAATTCCGAAACATCTTAAGTTTTAAGAGGCTCAATCGAGGTATGTATGGATAAAACCCGCTCTTCTTTGAATTGAACCCCTTTGGTGTTCATGAAATCAGTGTAAGTCCCAAATTGATCGTATAGAACTTGCTATTCCTGTTCTTGCGTTGATGGTATATATGCAATATGTGTTCCTGTGCTTTCATCATGTTATCTTATTATTTGGGAATGTGTTAGAGATATGGAATATGTGCTACAAATGCTTAGACTTCAAGTCAAATTCGAATAAAGATTATTATGTCAAATTGTGTGAAAAGCCTCTATGTGCTCTAGAATCTAAATTGCTCCCGTGTATGATCAATTCTCGAATGAAAAACCTTGTTGCTATTTATATGATTATAATGTTGAGTGTGTAAAAAGGGTAACATGAATTGTCAAATACGGCCAAGTGCCAAGAACGACGTAATTGTATACGGTCAAAATTAGGGAGCCCGATTTCGAGGTCTTAAATTAGGTTGTGAGTCCGAGTCTGGGAAACACGAAATGGAACTCAGATCCGGTCGAGGGACACATACCTTGAGGAAGCTGATCAAAGTCCTGGCACAACATGCATCAAGGGCGGCACAATCTCGAAGTCAATCAAGAAACAGGGGGAATTTCTCAAGAACACATAGACCAAGGGATAAATTAAAAGATAGGATTTGTACGAAATGGTACAGGTCCGTACTAAGCTGCTATACACATGTACCAATAGAATTCTTTACTACTATTAGGAATTTACTATATTGTATAAAGGGGACCCCAATCATTTTGTAGGGGATCTCACATTATTCACTGCAATAGAACATTCTATTCTCCTTGTTTAACGTGCTCAACAGTCGTTCTTCAGCTTTATTGTCTTTACTTTATTGTTCATACTTTACTATTCTTAGTTGGCCTCGAGGTCCCTGGGACAACCAAGCTCGAGGCCCTATTGTGTCAACACTGATTTGGTTCTTCATTTCTTCTTACTTAAGCTCAATATTACTTTTTTAATCACTAGTATTAGAATATATCATGTCACGCCCCGACCTCGGGAGGCGCGACCGGTGCTCAATCGAGAGAACCCAACTGAGCAAGCCTTTTTAACTCTTTCTACCCATCTCAATATGATTAAGGGAACCATGCTCTTGTTTATTTAGACAATAGTAAAGATCGTACATCCAACATTGTTAGTTCATTTTTATATCACAAACCTTAAACCATGGCTAGGTTTCCAAGATTTCATACAATTATAGTTTAGAAGAGCTAGAGTTTAGAATTACAACACAGTTCATTGACCCATCCAACACCCGTACAAAACCCACACAAACGTCTACGGAGCCTCTAAGGATACAAAAGACAATTATGACAACGCCGACAACAAGGCCCCGTCTATACCTCAAAAGTGGAAGTCTACAACAAAAGATGTACAACATGACCTCTTGAAGGAAAAAGGGGCTCACCAAGACTTTGAGAGAAGGACACTCTGCTACGCGCGATCGGTATTGTCTGCTATGGAGCCACCTACATTCATTCAAAAATGTAGCGCTCCCGGCAAAAGGGACGTTAGTACCATGGAATAGTACTAGTATGTGTAACTAAACACCATCTAGTTAGAAAAACTATCATACAAGAATAAGTAACTCACAAGTATAACTCAAAAGCTTTAAACGATCACCACATCGTCAAATAAAAGAACCATACAACTTTCACATCATTTTTCCATAGCTTTTAGTTTGGGCATTTCATATTGTTCATCATTGTTTGCAATACCATCGCTATCTTGAGCGGAGTCCGATCGCAACCCGATCGGCTAGGTTGCCTCATTTCAGACATATACCTCAATCACAATGTCATTCTCATTTTCTAGAATTCTAAGCAAAATACCACCATGTGTGCGGCATGGCGTCCGATCTCGGCCTGATCGGCTAGGCCGCCTTACCAAGGTGTTATTCCTTTCTCATTTATCATCTCGTTTCAATCTTTGTTTCACACATATCATTTCATAGGCACTTGGGGCCACAATTATCACATCATTTCCAATTTCAATGTTAGCTTTGCAATTTAGGATAATAGGTGCACACAAGAGCAATTTAAGTTGAAAGCATAGATAAGATTTCACATGGATGGCACAACAATCGCAGTTTCAATCTTGATTTGAGGTCTAGGCATTTCAATACATGATTCATATTCTCCGTACCTTTTTAAATCATCGAGAATAGCACATCGATCATATTGAGACACACCTTTCATGTATATAAAGTTGCAACACCAATTCATGTGGAATTAACAATCAATACATCAACCCAATTTTACTCTTACCGCACTTACACAAACACCAACGGAGCTCAATTTCTAAAAAGATGGGTTTTTAGCCATACATACCTCAATAGAGCTTTCCTTAAATTCTTACAAAATTCTGGGACTCTTAGCGACTTCAATCTATTTTATGGGAATCATAAATTGAACTAAGAATTAGCGACATGATTCAGGCTCTAACTTATTTGAGCATATTATCAAGCACTAAGTGTGCATTGTGATTTTAGGACCCTTTTGTGAGAGATTTTCTTCAATCTTATACTCCAATTGCTATCTTTTTAGTTCACAACCTCCCCATACCCTATTATCTTTTATTCATGCAAGAAAATTCATTTTTATACCCATGAACCCACAAGCTAATTACTCATTCTAGTGTGAATTTCGAAATCAAAGGTTGGGGCTCAAGCTCTTACCTCTTGAGGTGAAGGCCTAGCAGATGAGCTTGAAATTCTTCAAGGGTTTAGGCAAGAATTGGGTGGGGACTTGATGAAGATCACACTCTCTCTAGAACTTCCTCTCTCACTCTATTTGCAGTAAAATAACACAAAAAGGGGTCTTATGGGGTGTTTTTAATGGGATGGGGTCGGGTTTTAAAAGTTAGAAATAGGAGCTCCGGCGCAGTCTGCGATCGCATAATGGACACACGGCCCGCAAAAACAGCTTCAAAAACCTGAACAAGCTGCCCGGGTATGCAACAAGAATGCGATCCGTATACCTGTTCTGCGGTCGCATAATGCACTGCAGAACTGCCCCTCGTAATAATTCCAAGGGGATTATGCGATGACTATGCGGCCCGCATATTGATTATGTGATCGCATAATTGGCCACATAGTTGACCTCAAAATTAACCATCAAACTATCTGACTCTGCGGCGACTATGCGGTCCGCATAGCTATTATGCGACCGCATAAATACACTTTTCTGGAAAACATTATTCCTCAACTTTTTAATGCACAGATCAGTCCAAAGGATCTGAACTGTGCATATTCCTATCTTGTCACTATGGGCTTTCGGGTTTTGAGTAGAAATTTTTACGGGGCCTCACATATCACATATCTTTAAAACCAAAAATTATCTTTTATTGTTACTCATATTTTTCGAGGTAAACAGTAATAAACGAGGCCACTCGTGCCAACGTATTGAAAGAGGGGAAACCAATGTGAAGTGAGATAATTGATTGAAAGGACGATGTCTCTAGGGGGATGGCCTAGCTGACAGGCCGTGATCGGACGCCATGTCGCACACATAGTGGTAATTGTGATGGAAACGATGATTGAAATAGTGGATATGGTTGATGTCTCAAATGAGATGACCTAGCCAATAGGGTCGAGATCGAACTCCGTGTAAGGACAAGGTGGTATTGTGGATTGTGGCACATGGCACTAAAGATTACCAATCTAATAAGATGAAAATTGACTTGAGAACTTATGTGATCCTTACTTGATGTTTTTGTTTTGTTTGAAGCTCTTATTGTACATCATGACTGTTACCCTTTGTTTCATTGTTCATTCTATGAAAATGGGGTTTTAGCTTTACACACTGTATACGGTCAAAATCGAAATAGCATGCTTTTGAAGTCTTAAATCGGGCTATGGGTCCGAGTCCGGGAGACTCGAAGTGGGTGTCGTATTTGGCTAAGGGACACCTACCTCGAGGAAGCTGATCGAATGCCTGGCATGGGTTGCATCGAGGGCAACTTTGTCTCAAAGTCAATCAAGAAATAGCGGTAATTTCTCAAGCACAAATGGACCTGGGCATTAATTAAAGGATAAGGGTTGTACGAACTAGTACAAGTCCGTACTAGGCCGTTATACACCTGTACCAATAGAATTCTTTACTTTTATGAGCAAGGTACTATGTTGGGGTTTTCTCCTCCTATATAAAGGGGACCCGAATCACTTTGTAAAAGAAGAGATCATTCGCTAATACAGATTCTTATTCTTCTCTTGTTGAACGTGCTCTCCAATTATTCTGCAGCTTTATTGCCTTTACTTTATTGTTCATACTTAATTGCTCTTAGCTAACCTCGAGGTCCCTAGATTGACGAGCTCGAGGCCCCTACTGTTCTGATAATAATGATTTGGTTCATTATTTCTTCTTACTTAAGCTCAATATTATTCATATAATCACTAGTATTAGAATATATCACGTATCTTTAAAACCACAAAACATCTTTAATTGTTACACACTTTTTTTTGAAATAAACAGTTTGGCGCCCACCGTGGGGCTAAAGATTATAGTGCTTATTTTAGTGCTAATTTTCTGATAACACATGTTATTCTTCACACTTTTTCTTGTCAAAGATTCTTTGATTTTAGGATTAATCATATCTAGCACAAAAAATGCACCCGTTCACCACAGTAAGGGGCTTGGAGAAAATATCGGCATAGGGCTGGGTGTACCACCCGTAAACCCTGAGGGAGTGCCAGATGTGGAGCCAGTTGATATCACCTCCCACAACACGGACGCAGGCACAAACCCTGCAAGGAACACACAGGGAAGCCCGAGCCAGAGGCTAGGAAACACGAGGACTGGAAGAAGGAGGAGTCAACCTCCAGGTGATATTCGAGATGCTGCAAGCTCAGCAAGTCGCCAACGCTCAATTTTAGAGTCAGGACAGGACTCCTAACACCGCCGAACTAGTAAATGCACAACATAAACCAGTGCTTGGGAGGCCCGATAAAAGCGGCTCGGGGACTGACCCCACAATCATGAAAATGCTCGAGGAACTGACTAAAATAATCGAGTCAGGAGAAAAGAAGATAGAAGACAACGACAAGAAGGTGGAAACTTACAACTTCCGAGTAGACCAGATACCGGGACCACCTCAAGTTTTGAAGGGTTTAGACGCCAAAAAATTCATACAAAAACCTTTCTCCCCCAAGTGCAGCTCCGATGCCTATTCCCAAGAAGTTCCGCATGCACGATATACCAAAGTACAATGGGATAACTAACCTTAATGAGCATATTACTTCATACACTTGTGGAATCAAAGGAAATGACTTGAATGACGACAAAATCGAGTTAGTGTTATTAAAAAAAGTTTGGAGAAACACTATCAAAGGGAGCTATGATTTGGTATCATAACTTAGCTCCTAACTCTATTGATTCATTCGCTATGTTAGCGGATGCCTTCGTGAAAGCACATGCCGGGGCCATAAAGGTGGCCACGAGAAAATCGGACGTTTTCAAAATAAAACAAGTGGACGATGAGATGTTGAGGGAGTTCGTGTCCCGTTTCAGATGGAATTAACCCCGGTCTCCGATGACTGGGCAGTTCAGGCCTTCATGCAAGGTTTGAATGAGAGAAATTTGATAGCATCTCGACAGATAAAAAAGAACTTGATCGAATATCCTGCTGTGACATGGTCGGATGTGCACAATCGTTATCAGTCAAAAATCATGGTCGAGGACGACCAGCTGGGAGCCTCCTCAGGCTCAGTTCACCCAAACAAATTCATAGCCAAGCCCCCGTGAGACACAGATAGGGCATCAAGACCCAACAATGAGCGGTATCAACCATATGATTGAAGAAACAACGGTTGGAGCCACAATGCCTCTCGGAGCGATCGAAGAAATGACCAAGGTCAAGGGTCTCAGGGACTCATGAGCAGAAACGGGTTCGATAAGCACATCTACCCCGCCGAAGCCCCTCGATTATTAGAGTACAATTTTAGCATACATGTGTCAGGAATCGTCTCGGCCATTGGGAGAAACAAAGATGCTAAATGGCCCAGGCCAATACAGACCGATCCCTTCCAAATGAACCCGAACGTGATGTGCAAGTACCATGGCACACATGGCCATAGAATGGAGGATTGCAGGAAGCTAAGGTAGGAGGTGGCTAGGTTATTCAATAAGGGCCACCTTCGAGAATTCCTAAGTGATCGGGCTAAGAATCACTTAGGGAAAGGGATGCAGGCAGAAGGAACGAACCAAAAGAACCTCAACATGTCATTCTCATGATAATCGGTGGAGCCAAAGTCCCACAGGAACCAATATTCAAATGCACCAAAATATCCATCACAAGAGAAAAACGAACTCGGGATAACTTACCCGAGGACACCCTCAGATTCAGCGAGGAAGACATCGAGGCTTTATCTCAACCTCACAACGATGCACTGGTAATCTCTGTAAGCACGTGATTTTTGCCCTATACGAAATACTCCTATAAAATCCCCAGAAAAATAGATTTTGTTTAACGTTATTTGCCATTTTAGGAATTTTTATAGATTTTATTAATTGGTTGCATTTTTCTTGCATGTTTAATTTTATTTAAATCATGAAAAAATACCCAAAAATATCATTAATTGCATTTAGGATTCGTTTTTGCTTTTTTAGAATTAACCAGTAATTATTTATTTTATAAAAATTGAAAATCACGAAAAAATGCTTCATTTTTACTCTTTTTCCTTTTATTGATTTTTTTCTCTTTTAATTTAGGATTAAATAGCTTTTATAATTTTTATAATTAGCTAATTAGTTTAAATTCACACTTTTGGATAATTTCGAATTTTTAATTTGTAGGATTTTAATTAAAAGAAAAAGGAAAAAATTAAAAAATAAAAGAAAGAATTGGAAAAGAAAGGTTTGTCCTGTGAAATTGGGCCAAAATTAATGCTGAGCCCAAAGCCTATACCCAAATCTGCCCAAACCCAATAACCCACTCAAAGCCTAATCTCCCTACCCAAATACCCATTACCCGACCCTAATCCCTCACATAAAAGGGGAGTTAAGGCACAAAATAGATAAGATTTTGGAGAGATCTTAGACCCCTTCAGCAACGGTGCATTTTGGGAGCAAAAAAAAAAAAAAAAAAGCTTCTCCTCCCTTCCTTCATCATCACCAAACTGACCTCTTTCCTCCAAACCAAAACAATGGAACCTCACCTCCACACTCTCGTCCCTCAAATATACACACATAAACGATTGGTAAGAGAAACTTGAATTTTCAAGGAAGATCTGAAGATGAATTAATTTCAAAGCTCGATTTCTTCTCTTTCTAGGTTTATAAAAGCTGTTTTGGAGCTGTGGATGTTGCTTCGTTGATTTTGCCGCTGCTGTTTAGCTTCTGTTCTTCGACATCTCAACCTTCATTAGCTCTAGTTTTGATGTTTTGCTGTTGTCCAGGTAATCTCTCCCTTGAGACTGTACTGCTACTTAATGTTTGAATCATGAAATCACAAGAATTTCCTCATGTTAGATTCAAATTGAATTTTGTGAACATTTACAATGATATGTGATGTGCTGTTATCAGTCTGATTCAATGTTATGTGTTATTGGGTCATTTGAACTCGTTCGATTTCCTATTTAATCATTGTTGTAGTGTTTAAGATATGAAAGTGTTCAAATCGTGGTATTAAAATCNCCAAAAAAAAATCAGAAACAAAAATCCAAAAATACTCTTTTTCTTCTTTAGAAGTCTTTTTTTTGTAAATGTCAATAAAAATTTTGAAAAACTGAAGTCCAAATACTTTTTTTGCTTTTCCTTAGAAGTACTTTAGTAAATAAATAAAAGCTTAGAAATTCAAAATATTTTTCTTAAAGAAGTCCCTTTTTCGAAAATTAAGAGGTTACATCCAAAATCCAAAATATTTCTTTTTCCTTAGAAAAAGAGAAAACAAATGAAAAACTCAAACAAAAAGTATTCCCAAAGTTCAAATAAAAAAAAAGAAGAAATTTTCAGAAGTCTTTCTTTCAAAAATAAAATCAAATCAAAAATCCAAAACAAATTCCCTTTCTTCTTTTAAAACACTTTTTTAGAAAATTCCAAAGAAAAAAATAAATCAAAAAATCAAAACTGTTTTTCTTTTGCCTTAAATCCAAACATATTTTCTTTTAGTTCCTTCTTTAGAAATCTTTCCTTAACAAATTCCAAAAAAAAAAGAAGTTTTTAATACTCAATTCCCAATTTTGCCCGAACTACGCTGGTTTGATTCTCACCGAATTTGAGATACGTCGGCAACCCTCATCGGGTCCAACCACCCTTTTGCAAAAATAGCCAAAAATACCAAAATTTTAATTTTTTGTCAAATAGTGATGCCATTCTTGTTTTAAAATAAGCCGAATGTCCCCAAAAGGGCGCCGGAAGGCTATTTTTGCAAGAACAGCCACCCCGAGTCATTTTTAAATGGTTTGCGGGCACAGCCTTAAAATCTCCCTCCCGGAAGTGCTGAAAGGCCGTATCTGCAAAACCGAGTCTTTGTTTTCTTAAATAAAAGTTTTGAAAAATAGCCACTTTTTCCTTTTAGGTCAAAATAAATCATTAAAATACTCCTTAGATGTCTTTCTTTCATAAATAATAAATATATAAAAAAAAAAAATACAAATTTTGAAAATTGAGTCCGAAAAATATTTTTGCTCAAAAATCCAAAACATTTTCATAAAAGTCCCTCTTCCGAAAATTAAGAGGCAACTTTAAAAATCCAAAAAAAAATATTTTTCTTTCGTGTTTAGAAAATAAATGAAAATTCAAACAAATATATTTCTTTTTACTTCTAAAATTCCCAAAGTTTCAATAAAACGAAAATGTAAAAGTCTTTCTTTCAAAAATTAAAAAGAAAAATCAAAATCAAAATATTTTCCTTTTTCCTTCTAATGCATTTCTTTCAAAAATTTAAAAAAAGAGTTAGTTTATTTACCTTATTTGCAAGAACTACACTTGGTCTGATTCATGCGGGGTCATGATACGTAGGCAGTCTCCATAGGATTCGACCGTAACCCTAAAAAAAAAAATACGAGGGAAGGAAATAAAAGAAAAACAAGAGAGGAAAAGAAACACAAAAAGAGAAAATAAGGAATCGAGAGAAAGATCATGGCAAAAGAAAAAGGAAAAGCAGAAAATGAAAAACAGAGAGAAAGGAAAAATGAGAGAAAAACAAAAAGAGAAAGAAAAGCAAGAAAAACAAAGAGTGGAAATCAAAAGAAGAGAAAATAGAAAAAGAAAAGCCGGGATGACGCATGAAACCAGTGCAAACAAGTAGACATCCGTTTAACTGTATAGGTGCATCACACCCCAATGTGCGATTACTTGTCTGTTACTTGTCTCAAACTAACCGTGTGTTGCTGTCAATTCCAGCCTAGCTTTTAGAAACGGTGGTTGGTTGTGGTAAGCTGGGGATCGCATCAATACTTTACTAGATCGAAAGGAAGTGTGGAAATGTCTACAGAAATGACTTTGCCCGCAGTTCCCATCTCTGAGGACAACCCCATCTCGGGGATCCCGGCATCTGAGTCTGTCACGACGGAAGAGAACCGGATACTACGTCTCCAACTCATGGAGATGTGGGACGCCTGGACCAATGGAAGGGAGCCTCCAAGCGCCATCCCTGGATTTCCTGAACTATTCCCTGGATCTGGGGGTACCTCCAATATCCCCATCAGCCGCCCTCATACTCCGTTGGGACAACCTACCCCGTCTGCTCACTTCATAGGAACACCTTCTGAGGTACGCCCCCAGGTGTTCACATCAAGAGTAGCTCCCAATATCTTTACCGCTCCACCATGCTCTGCCACAACATAACCTTCACTTCCAAGGCCCGCTTTTGATCCCTCGGCCTTCACTTTCCAAAACCCTGTCTTTTAGGTGGATCCTCCTCAGTATCCCACATATACCTATACTCAACCACCTCCATGCGAGCTCACACCCGGACAGGATAAAACTCCTAAAGCTCCCGAACAGGATGAAATGGCAAAAAGGATGAGAAGCCTGGAGCAGAGCCTCAAAAACATACAGGGCTTGAGTGGGCAGAAGAGTGTGTCATATACTGATTTGTGCATGTTCCCTCACGTGCACCTGCCCATGGGATTTAAAACACCAAAGTTCAAAAGTATGACGGGCACGGCGACCCCGTTGCTCACTTGAAGAAGTATTGCAATCAGTTACGTGGGGCCGGCGGAAAAGAAGAGTTGTTGATGGCCTATTTCGGAGAGAGCTTAGTAGGCATTGCCTCAGAATGGTACATGGACCAAGACATCTTACGTTGGCACATTTGGGACGATCTTGCCAGAGACTTTGTAAGGCAATTTCAATATAACATCGACATCGCACCAGACCGGAATTCTTTGGCAAATCTGAAGAAAAAGCCATCAGAGAGCTTAGAGAATACGCTATTAAATGACGCGAACAGGCATCTAGGGTGAAACCTCCCATGGACGAGGTAGAAATGGTCACTATCTTCCTCCAGGCCCCGGAAGCAGATTACTTTCAGAACATGATGTCGGCCATGGGCAAGCCTTTTGCAGAGGCAATTAAAATTGGCGAAATGGTAGAGAATGGTCTGAAAACGGGCCGGATTTTGAGTCAGTCGGCCATCAGAGCAACCTCCCAAGCCATCCAAGGCGGGTCTGGAGGAATGGCCAAAGGTAAAAAGAAAGANCCAAAAAACCGAGGATCTCCCGGCCAAAAAACCGAGGAGCCTTTTCTTTCCAAATCCCGGCCAAAAACCGAGGATCTCCCGGTCAAAAACCGAGGAGCCTTTTCTTTCCAAATCCCGGCCAAAAAACCGAGGATCTCCCTGGCATAACCCAAGGAGCTTTTTCTTTCCAAATCTCGGCCAAAAAACCGAGGATATCCCTGGCAAAACCCAAGGAGGTTTTCTTTCCAAATCCCGGCCAAAAAACCGAGGATCTTTTCTTTCTTTCCGTCCCGGCAAAACCCAAGGACCCTTCTTTCTTTTCCGGCATAACCCGGTCATTTTCCAGCATAACCTGGATTCATTCACAAGAATACACAATCCTGATTTGATCTCTTAGATATGTGTTACAACTAACTCACGAAATCTTCCTAGTGAAAACTGGGGCAGAAAATTTCGTTCGTTTGTTTGTTTTGGTATCTTAAGCAGGTCGACCTCAAGACACAAGGTGTGAGATGACCAATGGAATAAATCTCAATCCAGAATCAAGAAAAGAAGAAAAGAACAAAAACAAATGAACTCAAATGTGAAGCAAGTAAGGGTGCGGATTGCTCAAAACCTGATTAAAGTCACAAGCTCCGCTGATCCTATTTTGACCTAATGCTGCATGACGAAGTAAACACCTACAACTTGCGAGCATCAAGATTCAGATCGAAGTCCACAGCAAAATCGGCTAAGACTCAAGATCAAGTTTCAAGAGAATTATAGATAGGAATCTTGTAACTCATAGTTGATAGGCATAGCTAGCTTAGCTTTGATTTTCCTTTTGGTGTAATAAGGAGCTCATCAAGCAGAAACAACAGCAACAGCAGTGAAATCACGGCTTCCTGGTAGTCCCAGCTACCAAAACTTCCAGAACTACACTGACCTGATTCCTTTATAGCCAAGGATATGTAGGCAACCTCTGAAGCAAGGTTCGGTCAGACTCTTTCAAAAATGCTTCTCATGGAGTTTCAAATGGGCAAAAATTCCTCATATTGCTCACTTTATCTTTGCCTGAAAACTCTTCATGTTTCCGAGCAAAGAGGGGCAGCTGTAAGCACGTGATTTTTGCCCTATACGAAATACTCCTACAAAATCCCGAGAAAATAGATTTTTCCTTAATTATTTTCCATTTTAGGAATTTTATAGATTTTTATTAATTGTTTGCATTTTTCTTGCGTTTAAATCATAAAAAATACCAAAATATCACGTATGGCATTAAGGCCTTATCTTTACATTTTTAGGATTAATTAGTAATTACTTATTTTATAAAATTTAAAAATTACAAAAATGCTTCATTTTTACACTTTTTCCTTTTATTGATTTTTCCTCTTTTAATTTAGAATTAAGTAGCTTTTATAATTTTTATAATTAGTTAATTAGTTTAATTTCACACTTTTGGATGATAATTAATTTAGGATTTTAATCAAAAGAAAAGGAAAATTTAAAATAAAAGAAAGAATTGGAAAAGAAAGGTTTGTCTTGTGAAATTGGGCCAAAATTAATGCTGAGCCCAAAGCCTATACCCAAATCTGCCCAAATCCAATAACCCACTCAAAGCCCAATCTCCCTACCCAAATACCCATTACCCTTTGCCCTAATCCCTCACATAAAAGGGGAGTTAAGGCACAAAATAGATCAGATTTTGGAGAGATCTTAGACCCCTTCAGCAACGGCGCATTTTGGGAGTAAAAAAAAAAGCTTCTCCTCCCTTCCTTCATCATCACCAAACAGACCTCTTTCCTCCAAACAGAAACAATGGAACCTCACCTCCACACTCTCGTCCCTCAAATATACACACATAAATGACTGAAGCGAGGTTAAAAAAAAAATTTCGAAGAGAGATCTGAAAATCCGAAGCTAAAACTGGAAAGAGAAACTTGAATCTTCAAGGAAGATCTGAAGAAGAATTAATTTCAAAGCTCGATTTCTTCTCTTTCTAGGTTTATAAAAGCTGTTTTGGAGCTGTGGATGTTGCTTCGTTGATTTTGCCGCTGCTGTTTAGCTTCTGTTCTTCGACATCTCAACCTTCATTAGCTCTAGTTTTGATGTTTTGCTGTTGTTCAGGTAATCTCTCCCTTGAGACTGTACTGCTACTTAATGTTTGAATCATGAAATCACAAGAATTTCCTCATGTTAGATTCAAATTGAATTTTGTGAACATTTACAATGATATGTGATGTGCTGTTATCAGTCTGATTCAATGTTATGTGTTATTGGGTCATTTGAACTCGTTCGATTCCTATTTAATCATTGTTGTAGTGTTTAAGATATGAAAGTGTTCAAATCGTGGTATTAAAATCACAACACCTTAAATCTGCTTCTTGTTCAAAGCTTGGTTGAATCTTGCAATTAGTCAATTCTTGTGATGACGCCGGAGTAGCTGTCCTCTTGCCGTTAAATTTCCCTATATTTCTCCGGCGAAATTGAACTCTAGGTGGCAGAAAAGTTGTACAACTGGTTCTGTCATTAAGGTTTGGGACGTTGCACTGGGGACCATGAAGGTTGGGGAAGTAGCTGTAATTACCTGCAAGCCAGCGTATGCCTATGGATTTGTAGAGTAGCTGGAAATTAAAGATTGCTTGGTATTTTATTCACTTTGACCTGTAGAGTTTTAACTGGAAACTAGTAGGTTAGGAGATATCTTATGCTTTTCCATTATTCTCATTGCTATTAATTTAAGAAAAAAAAAAATGACATTAAGAATACAGCAATTTCAACACACTTTCATGTCGTGTAATTCCTTTTCTTTGCATTTCGCCTTTCTTAAATCTGTTAAGTAGTTTTCTTGCTTTCAATTTCTTATTAAGATTCTTCAATTTCCTAAATACTGTAGTTCTTATCTACGATGAAGACATACACTTTATAGAGTCACTTACATGATCTTTGAGTATATAATTCCATTTTTTTGTAATATTTAAGTGCATAAATCAGGACCTTGCAATGATCACAAAGTAGTTTGGTAAAATAATTCAAGAACATCGTAGTCTGCTTTAGTTAAGTAAAAATCCTTTTAAAATAATTCGAGACGTGCAATGCCAAATAAAATCCCAAAACTCATGGCCCTCACTTAATTAATTTTAACTCTTTAGAAATCAGAGTGTGCCATTAGTTGAATTTTCCATGGCCCTCACAAAGTTAACAACGCGTAGTTGCTTTAGGCGCGTTATTTGAATAATGTTACCTTCCTAAATTCGGGTGCACATTTATGTGACCCAAATCCAAACCCCAACGAAGTCGAAATGTGTCAAAAACCGCGGGTGCATTTATGTGACGTGGTTCGAGACGCGTTTTTACGACGTTGCAATTCTCTTTAAAATAATAATAAAAGCGGTTTGAAGTTAAAAAAGCACATAAGTTAAAACATGTATTGAAATCAGATTTTTAGCCAATTATAATAATTTAAGCGACCGTGCTAGAACCACAGGATCCGGGGGTGCCTAACACCTTCCCTCGGGTCAACAGAATTCCTTATTCAGAATTTCTGGTTCGCAGACTCCAACTGGGAAGTCGAAATTTTCCTCGATTTGGGATTCAAGTTAAACCGGTGACTTGGGACACCAAAAGCCAATCCTATCCCAAGTGGCGACTCTAAAAACCAAATAAATAATCCCATTTCGAATAATGTCACTTTAAATGGAAAAACTCCCTTATACATTATCCTTCGGGGTAGATGTGTAGAAAAGGAGGTGTGATAATCTCTATCCTTTTAAATAAAGTTCAAGTTAAACGTGTTCTCGTGGATCCAGGTAGCTCGGCAAATATAATCAGGTCCAGGGTCGTGGAGTAGCTCGGACTGCTCGATCAAATCTTACCAACATCTTGGGTCTTGAATGGCTTTAACGTGGCAAGCGAAACGATGAAAGGAGAAATCATCCTCCTAGCCAACGTGGACGGAACCATACAAGACACCAAACTTCATGTCATTGAAGGTTACATAAGATATAATGCTTTTCTCGGAAGGTCGTGGATCCATAGCATGAGGGCAGTGCCATCGACCCTCCACCAAATGATGAAGTTCCCAACAAAGGATGGCGTGAAAATAGCATATGAAGAACATCATGCATCTAAGGAGATGTTTGCAGTGCACGACTTGACACCGATATCGACGTCATTATCGGAAAAGTCGAAGGACAAATAGGCAGCCAAATAGCAATTACAGCTCGCGCCCTTGGTTGATCCCGAGGGACAAATATTCGATGAACAGGTAGCTGGGGACGAAGAAGAAGATTTCCTCACTCCCCGAACTATTGTTTCCCCCGAGGAATCAGATGCAATGAAATCCACGATCGAAGAACTCGAACAACTCATATTAATTGAGCATCTTTTGGAACAAAAGGTATACTTGGGGACGAGGTTAACCCCCGAACTCAGGAAAAAACTCATTCAATTTCTCATCGATAATATTGATTGCTTCGCTTGGTCCCATTTAGATATGAAGGGATTCCACCAGAGATAACTACCCATCGACTAAGTGTCGATCCCAGATTTAAATCGGTGAAGCAAAAGCGGAGACCTCGGTCCGAGGTAAAGTATGCATTCATCAAGGAAGATGTAACCAAACTTCTCAAAATAGGATCTATCGGGGAAATAAAATATCCTGAATGGCTAGCTAACGTAGTGGTAGTCCCTAAATAGGGGAATAAACTTAGAATGTGTGTAGATTACAAATATTTTATTTGAACAAAGTATGCCCTAAAGATTCTTTCCCATTGCCAACATCGATCGCCTGATCGATGCTACAGCCGGCCACGAGATCCTTACTTTTCTCGATGCCTACTCCGGGTACAACCAATTCAAATGAACCCAGAAAACTGGGAGAAAACTTCATTCTTCACTAAGTATGGGATGTATATTTATAATGTAATGCCCTTCGGGCTAAAAAATGCAGGAGCCACATATCAAAGTTTAGTTAATAAGATGTTCGAACATCAAATAGGCAAATCCATGGAAGTTTATATTGATTATATGCTAGTTAAGTCCCTCCGCAGAGGACCATTGACCCATTTGCAGGTGACATTCGACATCCTTAAAAAGTACAACATGAAGCTCAATCCCGAGAAATGCGCATTTGGAGTCGGCTCGGGCAAGTTCTTGGGCTTCATGGTGCCAAACAGAGGCATCGAGATCAATCCCAATAAAATCAAAGCCATTGAAGAGATCACCGTGGTGACAAATTTGAAAGCTGTGCAACGGCTAACTGAATGCATAGCTGCCCTAGGCCGGTTTATCTCGAGGTCATTGGATCGGAGCCATCACTTCTTTTCCCTGCTCAAAAAGAAAAATAGCTTCGCATGGACCCCGAAATGCCAGAAAGCCCTGGAAGAGTTAAAACGGTATCTCTCGAGCCCGCCCTTGTTCCATACTCCAAATGAGGATGAAACCCTCTACTCGTATCTATCCGTATCCGAGGTGGCGGTAAGTGGCGGGTTGGTTCGAGAAGAGCAAGGTACACAATTTCCTGTCTATTAAGTGAGTCGAACTCTAGGGGATGCTGAAACCAGGTACCCACATTTGGAAAATTAGCTCTTGCATTAATAAGTGCATCTAGAAAATTAAAACCATATTTTCAATGCCATCATATATGTGTATTGACCATATATCCGCTTCAAAATGTCTTGCACAAGCCCTAATTATCGGGCAGGTTGGTTAAGTGGGCCATCGAAATTAGAGGATATGATATCGAATATCAGCCTCGAACGACCATCAAGTCTCAAATTTTGGCAGACTTCGTGGACGACTTCACGCCTGCCCTCGTACCTGAAGTAGAAAAGGAACTCTTGTTAAAAACGGGTACAATGACGGGGATTCGGACCCTCTTCACAGAAGGTTCCTCGAATGTGAAAGGGTCCGGGCTCGACATCGTTTTGAAACCGCCTACGGGCAGTGTTATTAGACAATCTATCAAAACTTCTAAATTGACTAACAATGAGGCCGAGTATGAAGCCATGATTGCAGGTCTTGAACTAGCCAAGGGCCTTGGAGCAGAGGTCATCTAGGCAAAATGTGATTCCCTTTTGGTGGTAAATAAGGTAAACGGAAGCTTCGAGGTTCGAGACGATCGAATACTTGGACAAACTTCAAATGACACTGCACAACTTCAAGGAATAGACACTGGACCACGTATCTCGAGAACAGAATAGCGAGGCCGACGCACTAGAAAACTTGGGATCATCAATCGAAGAAGACGATATTGTCCCGGGGGCTGTCATCCACCTATCGAAGTCAGTGATCGAAGAAGGCCATGCAGAGATTAACTCAACAACCCTGATATGGAACTGGAGGAATAAGTACATTGATTACTTAAAGCATGGGAAGCTCCGCACGGAACCAAAGGAATCAAGAACATTACGAGCCAAAGCAGCTCGATTCTCGCTCCATGAAAATGGAAAGTTGTACAGAAGAACCTTCGATGGACCACTAGCAGTGTGTCTGGGACCTGGGGATACAGACTATGTACTACAGGAAATCCACAAGGGCTCCTGTGGGAACCATTCTGGTGGAGACTCTCTGGTTCGCAAGGTGATCAGAGCAGGATATTATTGGGATAGTATGGAAAAGATACCAAGGAGTCCGTTCGAAAGTGTGATAAGTGCTAGAGATTTGCACCAATAATTCATCTACCTGGTGAACAACTCCACTCGGCACTATCCCTGTGGCCATTCATGAAATGGGGGATGGACATCATCGGCCCCCTACCAATGGTGCCACGTAAAGCTAGATTCATTTTTTTATGACTGACTACTTCTTAAAATGGGTTGAAGCGCAGGCTTTCGAGAAGGTTTGAGTAAAAGAGGTATCAATTTCATATGGGATCATATTATATGTCGGTTCGGGATACCCGTCGAATTAACATATGACAATGGAAGCGGTTCATCGGCAGCAAAGTCACAAAGTTCCTCGAGGACCATAAAATCAAAAGGATCCTATGAACACCTTACCACCCAAGTGCAAATGGTCAGGCCAAGTCTACAAACATAACCATTATTCGAAACTTGAAGAAAAGGTTAGATGATGCAAAGGGGAAATGGAGAGAAGTGTTGCCTGAGGTACTATGGGCATATCAGACAACATCGAAGTCAAGCACGAGGGAGACCCCATTTTCTTTGGTATATGAGACCGAAGTTTTGATCCCAGTTGAAGTTGGTGAGCCTAGCACCAGGTTTGGACATGACACTGAAGACTCAAATCATGAAGCGATGAACACTTCTCTCGAGCTGCTGGACGTAAAACGGGAGGTCTCATTAATTCGAATGGCCGCGCAAAAACAAAGGATCGAGAGGTATTACAACAAAAGGACGAACCATCTATATTCGGAGTCGGGGACTTAGTCCTAAGGAAAGTTACTCTTAACACTCGAGACCCAAACAAAGGTAAGCTAGGTCCCAATTGTCAAGGACCGCACCGTTTCCTCGGAGTCATAGGGAAAGGATGCTACAAACTCAGCACAATGGAAGGCGAGAAACTACCAAATAATTGGAACATATCAATGCTCAAGTGATATTACTGCTGAGCTCGAAGACCTTGGATTTGAAAGCATGTGTGCACTCTTTTTCCCTTGGATCGGGTTTTATCCCAAATGGGTTTTACCGGCAAGGTTTTTAACGAGGCAACACCTATATGCTACCTAAGGGTCACTCAACAAGTATTCAAAGGCTTCTTTTTAATCAACCTCGAATACTGGGGGGCATCACCCTCGGAGGTTATAGCTTTGAGAAAGATATTTTACGCCCAAGAGGGCCTTGGCAGGAGAACTTTGTAATGAGCCAAATGGTCAAATGAATCGTGTCCATATAGAATAATCAATCCCCGATGGAAAAAACATGTACATATGTATTAACTATTTGAAGAAGCATTCTGGTTATATAAAAAAACATTTTGTATCTCATACGAGCTCGACATTTACAATCCTACACGAAGTGGCTAAGGGCCAAAGCACCCCGAAATACCCGGGGACTATCACTGACAGTCAATATATCCGAGTCATCGAAAACTCGGATTCATAAGACCTCTAAGAGGCACCCCCTTGAAACAAAGGCCAAGGCCAACTCACTCGGGGACTAACTTTTCGAACAAGTTCGGAAAGTTATCGGTAAATGAGTCCAAGTGATAGAACCGAAGGCTACGACCATGCCAAAGACTACAGTCATATAAAGGCTACGGCCAAATAATGCGGCTCAGAGACTCCCGACTTTCGCTATAAATTAAAGTCCTTCAAACACTGAAAAACTGGTTAAATCAGGCTACCCCCCTCCCCCACCCCCCCGCAAAAGCAAAATATAAGGGGCCTCAATAAATTCGGCCCCCGAAAAATCTAAGGTATTTTATAAATCAGCCCTCGAACAATCTAAGGGCTTCGATAACACCAGCCTTCGGAAAACCCTTAAGAGGCATTTGATTATGTCTACGCAAATAAAATGACTAATAAGGTTCCGATACGTCGAGCCTTAAAAAAAACCCAACGGGTACAAAAACACATGCAAAGGCATAACTAAAATTTCAATAAGTCTTTTAGCCAAAATGAGGGAAAACTATATAGCCATTTTTAGAGGCCGAAACAGCCCAATTTAAAGAGCCTAATGGCCAACCTAAAAGAGCCTAAGGGCCAACCCGAAAGAGCCTAAGGGCCAATTCTAAAACAGAGCCTAAGCACCGATATATGAAAGCCTAAGGGACGGCTTTAAAATAAATATAGGGTCAAAATACCTATGGGAGTCTGAGAACCCATTCTCTCTTAAATCGGGCCCAAAGGCCCTGAGCACGCATCAATTTGACTTTAAGTTTGGCTGGGGGATCGCCTAAAAACCTAAGGGGTACGATCTTGGGCAATAAAAGCCTAAGGGCTTATTACGAGTCTAAACCGATACTCGATCTTAATGTGTATATCATCGGAATTTTTCATGAACGGAGACAAAATAAAAAGTTAACACAAATGAAGAACAGAGCAAAAAGCTACTTTATATTCATCAGGGAAATTTACAAAGCACATTACAACGAGGGGCCCTTATACAAAAAAAGAAACCTAATCTATTTTCGAGGCCTCGTTCCCAAGAGTGCTGTCTTCATCTCCGGTGGCTTTATCTTCTGAAGCCTCTTCTCCTTCAGGAGCGTCTTCTTCACTTTCCCCGTCTTCGGAGCCACTCACCATGCCTTCATCATCACAGGAGACAAGAAACCTAGCATCGGTTTCCTGCGCCTGTGCTTCGGCTATCTCCTCGGCAAGGTCGAACCCTTGAGCACGATCTTCCTCGAGGGTCTCCCTCCGGATGTGATACATAACTAATTCATTGCTTCGTCTTGCTCGGATGGAGGCCTCCCTCAACTCAGCTTGAACGGCCGTGACTTCTCTCTTGTATATAGCAATGGATTTATCAGCCATAGCCTTCATCTTCTCAGCTTCGGCCTTAGCTTGACTTCAACCTTACATGAGCAGCTTCAGTCCGGGCTTTAGCTAGTTCGACCCCCAGCCCCTCGATTTCCCTGGCCTGAGCCAAGATTTTTGCTTTAGCATTTTGGAGCTGAGCTTCGGCCGAGGTCAGTTGAGCCTTGACAGCTTCCTTTTCAGCGGCAAGTCGGTCCATGTTTTCCTTCCAATGATTCAATCAGCCTGAACATGATTCACCACGCCCGGAGCTGCCCAATCATGTTCAGCTTTTGCTGCAGCTGAGATATTGAAGTATTGGCCTCTAAAGCAGGGCCAAGAATGCCGAACTTTGTTAAAATCAAAGTTACCTGCTTGTCCAGCTCGGACTCACTTTCTTGAGCTTTGGCCAAAGCAGTCCGGAGATCCTTAAGCTCATCTTCCCTCTGGCTACAAAAGAGCCTCAAGGCCTTCTCTTCGCCCGAGACTCTCTTGAGCTCGAGCTCACATCGGTTCAGCTCGGCTTTGAACTTTGCAATATCCTATACGTAAAATAAAGACGTTTCAGTAAAAGAGGGAGACAAAAGAAAAAAAACTTTCAATACAAAGGGCAGATCTTTACTCGGATAAGTAGACGTTGGGCCTCTTCGAAAAGGGAGAATGCATCATTGAAGTTGTTGGAATCCTCGATCACCCCTGGAAAGGATCATCTTCAATGACCTTATTTGGATCGGGCTTGGGCATAGCGTTGGCTTCTTCGATTTCCCCCCTCAGAATAAGTTGGCAACGAAAGGGAGTGACCCGTTGTCGCGGCCCCAAGCTCTTCACTCGGGGCATTCTCATTAACATCGGAAAATTCAACATTTACCTCCTCCAATGTAGCAGCTGAAGACGGAGGGACTATCTCAACCTCTGGGGACATGGGGACCTTGCCCGTTGCTTCTCTCTAGGCATCCTCACCACAAGGTGGATTTTCTAGTCCCGAAGGTTCGGTGGCCTCGACCGTCTTCCTGGTCCGAGTCACCAACGTCGATTCTTCATCATCATTCTCCTCACCATCCAGGGGAATCATGGGCCGAGTCCGTGCACGTTTGAGCAAATCTTTTCCGCAGCCTTCGAGTGGAGGTTTTCTTGTCTTGAGGGTCTCCGGGTTTCGAGACCTTCTTTCTTTTTGTTGTCCTTCTCGAGCTTCGGGTTGGAGACTTTGTTTTTTCCCCAAACGGTGCTGGCCTCATCTCGGACAAATCTCCAAGGCCATGGTTCTTGGCCTCCCATTGGACCTTCGCCAATTCGCGCCACTTACGCTTGTCATAAGAGGATGTGGCAGCTAGTTTCCTGACCCAATCCTCGAGGCCGGGCACCGCTAGGAGCGCCCAAGCGTCGGCTGCCAAAAGAAAGATGAGAAAGCTATGAAAAGCGAAAGAACATGAATAGATACAAAGGAAGATACAGACTCCACTTACGAAAATTCTACCTCTCCGGGAACGACATTTTTTCCTCGGGGATGATGTCCGAAGTCCTGACTCTAACAAATTGGCTCATCCAACCTCGATCTTTGGCTTCATCAGTATTGGTGAAGAAGGACTTCGTGGTTCGGTGCTGTAGCTTGATAAGCCCTCGGAATAACTAGGGCCGATACAACTGAACTAGGTGGCTGAGGGTGAATTCTAAACCTTTGGCTTTCTCAAAAAAGTACCGCGACATGATCACGATACACTAGAACGAAGGGTGAATTTGGCCGAGGGTGACTTCGTATGTCTTGCAGAAGTCGATCTCCACCGGATCGAGGGGGCCCATTGTGAAGGGGTAAGTGTAAACACTCAGAAACCCCTCCTTGTTGGTAGTTATGCTTTCATTAGGCCTCGAGATCTGAACCTTGACCTATTCCCCTCATCGACAATCCTCCCTCACATCCTTGATGAGCTGCATGGTTATCAGGCTAATATATCGTGATACGTGCTCGCATCGGCCCTCGACATCTGGAGGATTCTCGATATCGAAGTCCTTCTTGATGATGCAATCACCAGGGGTGACCTCTTCAAGTGTCGGCGGCACCACCAGTTTGGCCGACCGAGAGGCGGAGGAAGATGATGCTTTATCTTATTTAGGGACCGTCTTGGAAGTTTTGGCCATGTTGTAAGGTAAGGAATGTAAGTAAACAGGGACGTAGTATTTTCGGCAAGAGCTTGGTATTTTACGGTGTTTAAAGAGGCGGAGGAAACAAGTGACTAAAGAAAGAGATGAGGACTAAAACAGATTGAAGAAAGGTAAAGTTATTTACCAAAGGAAAGTGCCTCATATTTATAGAGGGGCAGCGGCGGTTCGAAGGCGTTAATGGCTGACCAACATTGGCATGCATTTAATGTTTTTGGGAAGCGGGCCGATGGGACGTTTCGATCACTTCAAATGTTGGCTTCACAAGGATGATGTCATCACTAGAGGTTCGAGGAAATTGAGATCGATATTGTGTCATATCATTCCATTCTAAGAAATGCAGGGACTATTTGTATACGGTCAAAATTGAGAGAGCATGATTTTGAAGTCTTAAATCGGGCTATGGGTCCGAGTCCGGGAGACTCAAAGTGGGTGTTGTATCAGGATAAGGGACACCTACCTCGAGGAAGCTGATCAAATCCCTCGCATGGACTGCATCGAGGGTAGCATCGTCTCAAAGTCAATATATATAGAGCGAGAATTTCTCGAGGACACGTGGACCTGGGCATTAATTATAGGATAAGGGTTGTACGAACTGCTACAGGTCCGCTCTAGGTCGTTATACACCTATACCAATAGAATTATTTACCTTTATGAGCAAGGTACTATATTTTAGTTTTCTCCTCGTATATAAAGCGGACCCCAATGGCTTTGTAAAAGAACAGATCATTCACTGCAATAGAACATTCTTATTCTTCTCTTGTTTAATGTGCTCTCCAATTATTCTGCAACTTTATTGCCTTTAATTTATTGTTCATACTTAATTTCTCTTAGCTGACCTCGAGGTCCCTAGATTGACGAGCTCAAGGCCCCTACTATTCCGATAATATTGATGTGGTTCATTATTTCTTCTTACTTAATGTTACTTCTCGCGTTTTAGCACGTTAAAGTTTTGTCTTCAGTTAATTGATGTAGACTCGGGAATGAGATTATCTTGACGTTAACGTATTTATTGCAAGCGATAAATAAGTGTTATGAAGGATAAAGGGATACACGAATTAAAGAAAACGAGTTTCGTTGAAAGTGGCCAATTTGGGATAAAATGCGGGTCGAGCGATAATACCCGATGATTATGAACTAGAACCATGCAAGGTACCATATGACCACGGTAGTATAATGTATAAAATAAATATAAAGTATATTAAAAATAAGTAAAATTTTAAGCAATTTGTGGTAATTTTTAAATTACGCGGGTAATTCATTAATTACCGGGTAACGGGATATTACCTAATTAACTAATAAGTGGATGAAGATTTATAATTATCACAACTGAAACGCGGCAGCTGACCACATAAGAAAGAAGTGACTAAGGGTCACATTTTCTTATGTGGCCATCTAGGAGCAAAGCCTTAATTACATGTAAGATAAGAGACAAAGTCATAAAGACTTACTAAGTCTCTGCTAAGGAACCATGTGCACTTTCCCTTCAAAATGGAAAGCAATTCAAAGATATAATTATCACCCATGTATCTTAGTAACGTTAGAAGCAGAATCTTAGTTCTCTAAGAAAAGCTTAGAAGCAGAAGCTTAGTTCTTGTTCCTAGAAAAGCTTCGTAAAGCAAGAAGCAATTTCGTTCAAGTGATTTCAAAGAAGCAGAAGCAGAATTTCGTTAAAATTCGCAGGAACAGAAGCTTCATTTCGTGCAAATAATTCAAGGAACGGGTATGTTAAGGCTAAGATCTTCTTTCATTTTGCATGATCTCATAATTACACAAGTTTGATAACGGGGCTTAAAGAAAAATTCATATCTCGGAATTTAAGTATATTTTGCTAGTCTCGTAAATTGCGTATATTTTTCCAGTTTTGTAAGTTACAATATTCTCCTTACCGGGACTTCATATTCAATTAAGTATTTTTTTATTCCATTCAAGAGAGTAGAGAGTTTATATATGCAGTATTAAATTATTTTCATTACCATCGAGCTATAATCAATGGGCAGGCCCCTATTGGGCAACCTCTGATCAGATGGTAAGTTATATACCGAGCCTGCTGTGATCGAGCGCCTATGAGCGAGCCCAATTGCTCGAGATACAGAGCCTAGTACGGTCGAGTGCCTATGAGCGAGCCTACTACGGCAGAGCAGATATATATATATATATATATATATATATATATATATATATATATATATATATATATATACATACATACATACATACATACATACCGAGCCTTATAGGGCCAGACAACTATTTTACTCACTATATTGAGAGAGTCGAGTCAGTATCAGCTGATGAGCATATCCTCAGGTTATCTTTGATCCACAGTTGCTTTCAGTTATTATATTATCAGTTCAGTTTCAGCTTCAGCATATTGCATTACATACTCGGTACATTATTTTGTACTGACGTCCCTTTCTGGGGGCACTGTATTTCATGCGTGCAGGTTCAGACAGACAGATGGGTAGACCTCCTCAGTAGGTGTTGCCCGAGTTCAGCTTTATTAGTAAGCTCCCCTTCTTTCGGAGTTACAGGGTCTAGTAGTGTGGTGTATATCTTGTGTATATATGTAGATAGGTTATGGGTAGGTCGGGGCACTGTTCCGATCACAGTACATCCATCAGTAGAGGCTTGTAGACATATCCTGTCGGTTAGTGCAGTATGTTGGGCTTGTAGGCCCTGTACGTATATTTTGTTGGTATGTCAGTTGTAGTAATTATGACGGCCTTGCTGGCCCAGCTTTATGTTGACATTAGTCAGCGTTAGTCTCCTTTTAGTTTTATATTTTGCATCGCACATTATCTTGTAATATGGCCTATAGCCAAAGTATGACATTACATGTTCAGAGACTCTTAGTCGCAAGTAGTACGCAAGGATAGATGAGGCACTAGGTACCGGTATCGCCCCCGTAAGAGGATGAGATTTGCCAGGTCTCAGGAGCAGTCTCAGGGTAGTTATAGGCCCTAGTACTTCGAACGGCCACCTAGACCTCTACCACATTAGCTACAGGGTTACAGGTATGACCACTATACTTAGTCAAGACCAGGTGAAAGCTCCCAGGTGTCAGGTTTGCAGTGACAGCGAGGTTCGGGGAAACTTAGTCAATCCTGCTACGGTGTGCCATCTGCGGTAGAGGAAACTTGGGCCAATGTCGAGCCAGTTCAGATGCTTGTTATACATGTGGACGTTCAGGGCATATGATGCGAGATTGCCCAAGTAGAGATTCTGGGGGTATGGCACAACCAACGAATTCAGCAACAGGATCAACTATGTCCGTACATCCTTTAGGGGCGCAAGTCTCAGTCTTCGACTGGTAGAGGTTGAGGTAGAGGTAGAGGGTCCAGTTCAGGTGGTAACCAGAATCATATCTATGCGCTAGCAGGTCGACATGACCAAGAGTCCTTACCAAACATTGTGACATGTATGTTGACCATTTGTTCTCACGATGTTTATGCCTTGATAGACCCAGGATCTGCTTTATCATGTATTATCCCATTTGTCGCGCGAAAATTTGGTATAGTGCCTGAAATACTAAGTGATCGTTTTGCGGTATCTACACCGGTCGGAGAATCGATTATCGCCGGATGCGTTTACCGAGGTTGTACGATATCAGCTTGTGGTCGTCGGACCTCAACCGACCTAGTTGAGCTAGAGATGTTGGATTTTGATGCTATCATGGGCATGGACTGGTTGGTAGCTTGTTATGCCACAATTGATTGTCAAGCAAAGACAGCCAGATTTCATTTTCCGGGTGAGCCAATCCTTGAATGGGTAGGTAATACAAAGACACCCAGAGGTAGGTTTATTTCCTATCTGAAGGAGAGGAAAACGATCACAAAAGGGTGCATTTATCATATTGTGCGAGTTAAAGATGCGAATGCTGAGATACCTTCACTTCAGTCTATTCTAGTAGTCAAAGAGTACGCAGATGTATTTCCAGATGAACTTTCAGGTATTCCTCCAGAGCGAGAGATTGATTTTGGCATCATTTGCTTCCAGGAACGCAACCAATATCCATCTCCCCGTATAGAATGGAACCTACCGAATTAAAGGATTTGAAGGAGCAGTTAAAAGATTTACTGGAGAAAGGATTCATCAGACCCAGTACCTCACCTTGGGGTGCACCAGTATTGTTTGTACAGAAGAAAGACGGCTCGCTAAGGATGTGTATCGATTATAGGCAAGTGAACAAGGTAACCATTAAGAATAAGTATTCCCTTCCAAGGATAGATGACTTGTTTGATCCGTTACAGGGAGCTAGATGCTTGTCAAAGATAGATTTGAGGTCGGGGTACCACCAGGTCAGAGTTTGGGAGAAAGATATTCCCAAGACAGCCTTCAGGACTCGATATGGCCATTTTGAGTTCCTTGTCATGTCCTTCGGGTTGACTAATGCACCTGCCATATTGGTGGACTTGATGAATAGCCTATTTTGGCCATATTTGGATCTAAACACACACCAGTACTATTCGACAGTACTAACGTCCCTTTTGCTGGGGGCGCTACATCTTTAAATGAATGTAGGCGGTTCCATAGTAGACGGTGTTGATCGCAGCTAGTGGTGCAACATCATCATCTTCCCAACAGACTTGGTGAGCCCCATCTCATCCCGGGGCATATAGTGCATATTTTGTTTATATGTCTACCACGTTTTGAGGTATAGCCGGGGCTTGTTGCCGGCATTATCATAAATGTCTTTTGTATATTTATAGGCTCTGTAGACATTTATGTGGGTTGTGTATGGGTGTTAGAAAGGTCTGGTGGGTTATGATGTGTTTTGGACTCTTGTTCCACTAAATTGCAAAGTGTATGTATTTTTGAAAGTTAACAATCATGTAGTAAAATGAAATGCATTAGTAATGTTGTATATATATTATCCTTCTACTATTTAAACTAATGGGGACGCGTTTTCTCTTGGTCATAAGCGGGATGGGTAGAAAGTGTCTAACATGCTTGCTCGACCGGGTCCACTCGGTTGAGTGCCGGTCGCGCTACCCGAGGTTGGGGCGTGACATTCCCTCAGAACATACTTGATATCTCCTGGTCCCAGACATATTGCTAGTGGGCTATCGAACATTCTTCGGAACAAGGTTGCATCCTCAAACAAGCTGAATCGGCTGCCTTTGTGCGCAAAACCCTCGATTCTTTTAGATTTTAGGGAAGTTTCCCAGTCTTTAAATACTTTACATATTTATTTCTATAATTCCAGGTTAAACTTGTGGAGTTTATTTCAGTGTGACCTTCTTCTACTACCGACCTCAAGAGTTGCACAACTGCCCCCGAGTTTAGCTCCTCGTCTTCGACCGACGACCCTAAGTTTGCAAGGGCATCAGCCTCACTATATTAATCTCAAGGAATGTGCTGCAAAGTCCACTCTTTGAACCGATGTTATGTTGCTTGTAACTTATCTAGGTACCTTTGCGTTTGTTTTTCTATGACTTCGAAGGTTCCGTTAACTTCGTTTGCTACAAGGAGGGATTCACACTTAGCTTCGATCACCTTCGCCCCCAAGCTTTTGGCGTTCGAGACCTGCAATCATGGCCTCATATTTTGCCTCGTTGTTAGACAATTTCACAGTTCTAATTGATTGTCTGTCTATATTACCTATGGTAGCTTCAGTACGATGCTAATCCAGGACCTCTTTGCGTTCGAGGCACCATCCGTAAATAGGGTCTAGATTCCCGACGACGTCCCCGAGTTCACCAACAAGTCTCTTTTGACTTCAGGTATTAGGGCCAACGTGAAATGGGCCACGAAATCTACCAAATTATTGTCCGGGGTTGATATTCGATATCGTACCCGCTGATTTCTACGGCCCATTTGGCCAATCGTCCCGAGAGTTCGGGTTTATGCATTATATTTCGTAATGGGTAGGTTGTCACAACACATATAGGATGTAACTGAAAATATGGTTTCAGTTTCGTAGAGGCACTTAGCAAAGCGAGCGCCAATTTTTCTAGGTGAGGATATCTAGTTTCGGCCTCGCCTAAGATCCTGCTAACATAATAAGTTAGACATTGCGTACCTTGTAAATCCGAACTAGAACTCCACTTGCGCTATTTCTGACATTTCCAAATACAAGTGTAGTCATTCGTCTGCCTTCGGTGTGTGAAGCAGTGGCAGGCTCGATAGATATCACTTAAGTTCTTCTATGGGCCGTTGGCATTCCGGGGTCCATGCAAAGTTGTTTTTCTTCTTCAGTAACGAGAAAAATCGATGGCTCTTATCGGAGGACCTCGAGATGAATCACCCCATGACGGTAATGCACCCGGTTAGCATTTGTACGACCTTCACTGTATCCACTAACGTGATGTCCTCGATAGCTTTGACCTTGTCAGGGTTGATCTCGGTTCCTCGATTTGACAACATGAACCCGAGAAATTTACCTGATCCGTTTCTCAGCTTCATGTTGTACTTCTTCAATATACTGAAGGGTTCCTGCAAATGCTTTAAGTGGTCCTCTGCTCGCTGGGACTTAACTAACGTATCGTCAATGTACATTTCCATATATTTTCCTATTTGTTCTTCGAACATTCAATTTACTAAGCGTTGGTAAGTGGCAACAAATTTTTTTAATCCAAATGGAATTATGTTATAGCAGTATATGCCATACTTAGTGATGAATGGGGTCTTTTCTTGATCATCCGGGTTCATCCCTATTTGGTTGTACTCGGAGTAGGCATCAAGAAAACTGAGGATCTTGTGACCGGCCATGGCATCGATCATGCGATCGATGTTAGGCAAAGGGAAAGAGTCTTTGGGGCATACCTTATTTAAATCTTTATAATCCACACACATTCTCAGTTTGTTCTTTTTTTAGGGAATACTACTACGTGTGCTAACCATTCTCGGTATTTGACCTCCCAGATGGACCCTATTTTTAGGAGTTTAGTTATCTTGTCTTTGATGAAAGCATGCTTGATGTCGGATTGAGGTGTCCTTTTCTGCTTCACCGGATGGAATTTCCGGTCCAGGCTCATCTTGTGAGTAGTGATCTCCGGTGGGATCCCTGTAATATCGAGATGAGACCAAGCAAAACAATCCATGTTAGCTATAGGAAACTGAATGAGCTTTTTCCTGAGCTCAGGAGTTAACCCCGTGCCCAGGTATAACTTTTGATTGAGTAGATTTCGATCGGCACGACCTGCTCTAGCTCTTCGACCGTTGATTTGGTAGTATTAGAATCATTGGGAACTATAAAGGATTGAGGAACCCCGTAATCATCGTCTTCATCGGTCCCCTGCTTGTTCGGTTGGGTCGATGCTAGCATCAATGATTGTTATTTGGCATCATGTTTTGATTTCGAAATTGGCTCCGTTGTCAATGAGACTGTTAATATCGGAATTACTTCATTGATGGAAAACATCTAGTATACGGCCAAAATCAGAGAGTCCGACTTTGAGGCTATTGTGGCACTCCACGCCCGGCCTCGAGGAGCTCAGAGTGCGTGCAACTTGAGGGCAGACTTCGAATTGGTTCCCTCGAGGGGCACATCGAAGGTCGATCTTAGAACGGTGCGAGTCGGTGATCATCATGGAAAGGCGGGAAAACCCCGAGGGTATACAATGAGGAGTGACAGAGTCTGCAAGAATAGTACCAATCCGTACTGAATCTTCATACAGCTGTACTAGTAGCATTTATTCGTCATCTATTAGACATGTACTATGTTGGGATTCACCCCTCCTATATAAAGGGGACCCTTGTCATCTTGTAAAGGATTCATATTATTACCCAACATATTGAATACAATACAACATTCTCTGCTCTCTTTGCTAACACAATTGTTCTACACATTTAGTGCTTATTCTTACATTGTTCGTTTATTGTTCTTCATTTATTGCTCATCATTAGCCATAAAGAGCCATCTTTAAGGCCCTCATTATCATTGATTCTTTATCAATAGTTCATCGTTATTAGCCCCATCTAGACCTTGAGGTCCTGCTTCAGCCAGCTCGGGGCCCAGCCTTCTGACCCTATTGGTTCGCATATCTTATTCTCTCTACTTAAGCCTAGCATCTATTGCCTTACAACTAGTACTAAAATAAATCACGTTTATTTAGAACCACAAAATCAAATATAGTTGTAGTTACCATTTTCAAGGCAAACAGTTTGGCGCCCACCGTGGGGCTAACAATAATAGTGATTGTTTTGGTGCTAGTTTTTTGAAAAACACAAATTTATCCTTTACACTTTTTACTGTCGAAGAATCTTTGATTTTAGGTCAAAATGTCTAACTCAACAAATGCACGTGGAAACAACGACATTGGGCTCCAGGGAGAAAATGGTGCAGACACTGGTTTACCACCGCAAAACCCAGGGATAGCACTAGCAAATGCAGTGTACCACCGTAAAACTCGGGAGGGGGGGGGGGGCACCAACACAAATCGCCATCGACGTAAGCTCACAGAACGTTGTGAATGTGGATGTAAGCTATCCTACCAACGAAAGCGTGTGTGGTGAGGAAAGAGACGTTACTCTTCAAGTCATTTTTGAAATGTTATAAGCACAACAGGTGGCTATTGCTCAGCTACAAAGCCACCAAAAAACCCCACGCACAGTAGCACGGGAAATGGCTCCTCGAGTCGAGTAGGTACCGGAGAGATCAGGCAACAACGGGTTAGCAACTGATCCCGCTATTATGAAGATGCTCGAGGAACTCACCAAAAGAATTGAATCAGGAGAAAAGAAGATAGAAAATAACGATAAAATGGTGGAGAGTTTGAACTCGAGGGTCGATCAGATCCCTGGCAAGCCCCCGATTCTGAAGGGCGTTCAAAAAAGTTTATATAGAAACCATTCCCACCAAGTTCGGCTTTGAAGCCCATCCCGAAGAAGTTCGGAATGCTCGACGTCCCGAAATATAACGGGACCACGGACCCCAACGAGCACATCACCGCTTATACTTGTGTTGTAAAAGGAAATGACTTAAAGAACGACGAGATAGAGTCTGTCTTGTTGAAGAAATTTGGAGAAACGCTATCGAAAGGGGATATGATGTGGTATCATAACCTACCTCCAAATTCGATATATTCATTTTCCATGTTGGCAGATTCTTTTGTGAGGGCACACGCTGGTGCCATCAAGGTCGCCACCAGGAAATCCGATGTCTTCAAAATCAAATAGAGAGAGAACGACGTGCTAAGGGAATTCGTATCTCGTTTTTAGATAGATCGAATGGAATTACCACCTGTTTCCGATGACTAGGTAGTACATGCCTTCACTCAAGGCTTGAACGAACGAAGCTCAGTAGCTTCAAGGCAGTTAAAACAAAATTTGATCAAATATCCTGCCTTGACCTGGGCGGATGTACACAACAGGTACCAATCAAAGATCAGGGTCGAAGATGACCAACTAGGAGCCCCCTCGGGCTCAGTATATCCTAGCAAGCTCTCTACGAATGAGCAAAGGTTTACAGAAAGGGAGCCAAGATTAAACAAAGAAAGATACTTGCCATATGTAGAAGGTTGAAGAAATGTACCAAGGCGTAATATGCCTCGAGGCGATCGAAGAATGGACACATTTGGCCGGTAGAGGCACCCCGGCTATCTGAGTACAACTTCTACATCGATGTCTCAGGCATCGTATCAGCCATAGGGAAAATAAAAGATGCCAGATGGCCAAAACCCGTACTATCAGTTCCTTCACAGAGAAACCCCAACTTGATGTGTAAGTATCACGGCACTCACGGTCATAGGACCGAGGATTGCAGGCAGCTTAGGGAGGAGGTAGCCCGTTTGTTCAGTGAAGGACATCTTCGTGAATTTTTGAGTGACCATGCTAAGAACCATTTTCGAGAAAGAGATGCAAGCAGAAAAAACAAACCAGAAGAACCGCAGAACATCATCCACATGATCCTTGGAGGGGTCGACGCCCCATAAGAACCCACTTTGAAATGGAAAAAATATCCATCACCAGGGAAAGGCGAACTCGGAGTTACGTACGAGAGGATGCTCTCACGTTCAACGAAGAGGATGTCGAGACCTTGTCTCAGTCTCATAATGACACACTGGTAATTTCTTTTCTTTTGAATAAAATTCAGATTAAACGTCTGCTCGCGGATCCAGGTAGCTCGGCCAATATAATCAGGTCGAGGGTGGTGGAGCAGCTCGGACTGCTCACTAGATCGTACCCGCCTCTCAAGTCCTCAATGGATTCGACATGGCGAGCAAAACAACAAATAGGGAAATCATCCTCCCGGTTAATGTATCCGGTACAATCCAAGACACCAAGTTTCATGTCATCGAAGGTGACATGAGATACAATGCCTTATTTGGGAGGCCGTGGATACGCAGTATGAGGGCAGTACCCTCGACCCTCCATCAAATGAAGAAATTTCCAACCAAGGATGGAGTAAAGGTAGTGTACACGGAGTAGCATACGGCGAGAAAGATGTCCGCGGTGCACGACATGGCACCGGCATTGATGCCCTCTACACGAAAGAGGCCAAATGGCAAGTAAAAAATCAGCGAGCAACTACAACCTACATTCCTGGCTACATCCAAATGAGTGAGTAAAGGACTGCGCCGCGTCCCCGGAACAAGCAATTGGAATTTATCAAAGCTCGAATGCCATCATTAAGGTATAACCCTCTCCCTTTTTATTATGTTTTATACTAACTCACTGCAGGTCTTCGATTAAGAGGAATCGAAGCGCCCTCCAGCTCGAAGACCTTGGGTTTTAAAGCATGCATTGCGCTTTTTTTCCCCTTAGATCGGATTTTATCCCGAACGAGTTTTACATGCGAGGTTTTTAACGAGGCAACATCCATATGCTACCTAAGGAGAACTCATCAAGTATTCAAGGCTTCTCTTCAATCGACCTCAAATATTGGAGGGCATCACCCCATGAGGTCACCCCTCGTAAAAAAATGAACTGCGCATAGGAGGACCTCGATAGGAGAATATTGTATTGGGCCAAACGGTCAAATGAACCGTGTCCATATAGAATAATAGATCCTCCTAAAGCAAAAAACATGTACGCATACATCAAATAATTGTGGAAGCCACTTTACTTGCCAAAACACTCAAAGAAATTCAATACTTTCACGCAAAACGGCTCAAGGGTCGAAAATCCTTGAACACTTGGGGGCTGTTGTTGACAGTCAGCTCGTCAAAGCCATCAAAACCTTGAATTCGTAAGACCTCAGTAAGGTAATTTCAAGCTCGTAATACCTCAGTGGGGCCGCATCGAATCTGTAAGACCGCAATGAGGCAATACCAAGCTTGTAAGACCTCAACGAGGCGCACCCAAATTTATGAGACCTTAAAAAGGCATAACCCCAATATGAAGGCCAAGGCTATGTATCGAACTTATAAGACCCCTAATAAGGCATACCCTCGATATAGACGCCAAGGTCACCACGCATGGGGACTAAAGGCTACGGCCAATCCTAAAGACTACGGTCGAACTAAAAGGCTACGGTCGAATTAACGTGGCTCGGAGACATCTGACTGCCACCATAAAACTAAAGGCCTCTAAATACTTCGAAATGAACCGATTAATCAGGCTACCCTCGGCATAAACAAAGGAGCTTCAATAATATCAGCTCTAACAATAAAAAGGCTTCGAAAACAATCAGCCATCGATAAAAAGGTTTCGAAAACTCAACCTTCGAGCGAGCCTCCCGAGGTACTCATCAATCGTCACATATCGACTCATAATCGAGGTTCTCATTTGAACTGTCGAAGAGTTGGACGAACAATAAAACGTGCCAAGGCATAATCGAAACATCAAAAGTCTTTAGCCGAAATGAGGGAAAACTATAGCCATATTAGAGGTCGCATCGACCCAATCCAAGAAGAGCATAAGGGTCAAAGCGTAAGAGCCTAAGAGCCATCCTAAAGAGCTTAAGGGCCAATGCAAAAGAGCCTAAGGGCCAGCCCAAAGAGCCTAAGGGCCAATATATCGACAACCTAAGGGTCAAAAAGCTTGAGTCAAAACTTGATTCGAGAATCAAGCCCTAAATGGTCAACTATTATCAATTGATCATCGAACACAACATAAGGATTTATATCTAAAAATCCAACGTATCGAACTGATTGTTGACAGGCATCAAAACTCGGAACATGAACAAAGACATAAGCCAGTGGGAAAAACCAAAGGGTCCCTTATTTATTATAAATAATGGTAGAAAGATACATTTAGAATCACTCACACGTGGAGCCCGATACAAAGAACAAGAAAGAAAAACCTAGTCTACCTTCACGAATTTAGCCTTTCCCCTCGGGGACTATGTCTCAAATCGGCTCCCTCGGGACCGCCTCTCTCAACGGCCTCCTCCTCTTTGTCTTTAGTATCGGAAACGAGGAACTTGGCGTCAAACTCGTCCGCCGTTGCCCGCTCTATCTCCTCCGAGAGATCGAAGCCCCTGCCTTGAATCTCTTCGAGAGTTTCCCTACGGGATCTACACCGAACATATTCGTATCTCCTCCTATCTCGATCGAAATCCCCCCTTAACTTTGTACGAGATTCAACAACATCTTTCAGATAGATGGCCACTTTCTTATCGGCTTTTGCCCCGACCTCTTCGGCTTTGGCCCGAGCGTCCACAACCTCGACCTTCATTTCTAAAAGATCTGTTTCAAGTTTAGCAATCCTGCTGGTCTGGACCAAGTTGTTTTCTCGAGCATTACAAAGTTTTATCTCGAGGGCAGAGGCCTTAGCCAAAGCATTCCTTTTTCCGCAACATGAGCATCTATCTGCACCTTCAATTCGTTGCATTCAGAATTAACCTAGTCGGCTTCGCTCCGAAGCCGTTCCAACGCCTCTATCATTCTCTGCAACTGATATACCAAAACATTAGTTCCCGAAGATGGGAGAAAAAACCAGTGGTCCCTCAAAATAAAGGTTACCTATTTCTCGAGGTTGCCCTCGCAATCACTACTTCGGTTCAGCTCCGATCGAAGATGTATCAACTCTCTTGTCTTCTTATCACAAAGGAGCCTGAGGGATTTCTCCCTGTTTAAGGCTTTATGCAACTTTGCCTCACAGCAAAGCAGCCAGACTTGAGCTTATTGAAGGCCCATGAGAAAGAATGTTCGGTTAAAAATAAGAAAACACGAAGTTGGAAAAGCAGTAATAAACTCAAAACGCACCATAGAGAAGAGTCGCTGAGCTTCCTCAAAGGTTGATTTCGCATCTACCAGCTCTGTCTCATTCACCTCGATATAGCAATCCGAGGCCCCCTGTACGGGTGGGGACATAACAAAGTCCATTTCCCTCGGGGTACTTCCCGTCACCCGAGGACCATCTGCCAAATCAGGTAATGAAGAACCTTCGCCCCTCCTCTCTTGTGGAATCTCTCCCTCGAGATTAGGGTCTTCGGGCCCAGCAGGATCAGAAACCTCAGGAGGCCTCCTGGTTTGAGCGGTCACTACAGAATCATCCTCTCAGGATACGCTGATATCCTCAGAGCTACCAATATTGATGAAATCTTCGTCAGCGGCAACGCCCTCTTCACGCCCCTGAGCAGATCCGGCCTTGCTATGAGAATCCTCGTCATTCGGAGATCTCTTTATTTTATTATCCTTCCTTGATTCGTGAATTGAGGGTCCTTCCTCCTCCTCGTAGGGGGACGGTCTCACCTCGGAAAACTCACCGATGGTTTCATACAAAGAAATTAGCACACATAAAGGATGATACCCTTCGAGCGAGGGACTAATTGCACATACCATGATGTTTAGCCTCCCATTTTCCCTTCTACAAAATCTTACCACTTACGCTCGTCATAAGTCGAAGAGGCCACCAGTTTACGGGCTCAATTTGCAAGATCGGGGACCTCATTTGGCATCCATGGGGTTGCTGCGAAAAATGAAATAAAACGTCCTTACAAAACCAGGGCCAACCAAGAACAAGTAAAAGAGTTTGGTATATAACTTACGCTTGAAATTCCATTTTTCTAGAGACGGCAGGAACTCTGCGGGAATAATGTCGACATTCCTCACTCGAACGAACCGAATCATCCACCCTCGATCCTTGTCCTCTTTACCACTAGTGATAAAGGGCTTGGTGGATCAACGTTGTAGCGTAATAGACCTTGATAATGCAAAGGCTGGTACAACCTGATGAAGTGGCTGAGAGTGAACTCAAGTTTAGCCTTCTCAGCGAAAAATCTCATCATCAACACAATCCGCCAGAAAGACGGATGGATCTGTGCCAAAGTAACCTGACATCTTTGACAGAATTCGAGCACGAGTCGGTCGAGGGGACCCAACGTAAAAGGTTATGTATACACAGTTAGAAACCCCTCTACGTGGGTCGCAATGTCCTCTTCCCGGGAGGGTATTTGCAGCCTCACCTCTTCTCCCCATCTGCAGTGTCTCCTTACAGCCTCAAGATGCCTCTCTTCTATCGAGAAAATGAGCCTCGATGCATGTTCTCGATGACCCGGAACATCGATAGATTTCTCTATCACAAAATTCCACATCGTGACAAAGCAAATCGAAGTCTTTTCATGAAATGCCAGCAATGTGGCACCTGCCTAGCGAGAAGCCGAGGTGGGACTTCCTTCTTTCTGATGAGCGGATTTGGGCAATGGTTATTTCAGGACAAGAAAGGGAAGATGGAAATTCAGACGAAAACTTTGATCTGAAAAAGCACTAGGACTGGCGCAAAAAGAAGAACTCTATAGAGAAAGATAGTTGCACAAAGCGGAAAAGCCTTCTATAAAAGGAAAAAAGGTATATATAAGAAGAGCGACGACTATTCATTAACAGTAATATCCAATCACCTCTGGCAAAGCACTTATGGCCTTCTAGGAAAATGTACCGATAGGGCCATTTCAGTCAATTCACAGTAATATCGCAAGAATGACGACATCGCTCGATAATCAAGGGATCGAGGAGTCAAAACGATCCCTTGCCAACCCGATTGCGGGAAGGCGTTCAACCAGAACTAGAACAACCCGACCTTAAGGGTCTGTATCATTCCGAGACCAAGCCCAAAGGAATTAAGTTCGAGATCGAGGCCTGAGTTTGGCATAAACACAAAGGCAAAACTCTGAAGACATAAGAAAAGTCCTTTGACTTCCAAGAATATGTTTACAAAGTGCATCTACAAGGTGCATTTACAAAAATGTATTTACAAAACTTCCACGATGAGGCCACATACAAAAGAAAAAGTAAAAAGAGCAAGGGTGGTCTAGCCTTCATCTCGACAGAGAGGTTGAAACCCTTGGCGTGCACTTCTTCAAAGGCCTGCCTCCCAGCTTCTAATCGAGCTTGTGCAAGGGCACGAGCCAGTTTGAACTCAACCTCGACGTATATCTCCCTGGCGTGAGCATTCGTTGTAGCGACGTCATCCCTATACGAGGATATGAGTTCACCGGCTTCATATTTGTCCGTGGATAACGCAACGGCCGACTCAGCATGAAGCTCCTTGAATTTATGAGCCTCCTCTCTAGCATTTTGGAGAAGACCCTGAGAAAGGGCCAGCTCCTCTCGGAGAGTATCCCTTTCCAAGGCCATGCTATCCTCGCACCGTTTCAACTCGAGGATTTCACCATATTTGGCCGCAATCTCTCCCCAAAGCTGCCCCGCTAGGGCATCCTTTCGATAAATATGAAAACTGACAAGTCAATCTAATAAACACCAAGTTATGGAAATGCAGGGCCTAAACTAAAAGGGTACGAATACACGCTGAGAAAACCAGGTTTATGTGTGGTTATGTCCTCTTCCGAAGAAGGGATCTCAGCGTGTACCGCCCTTACCCAATGAAAATCTATTTTCACTTTCTCTATGTTAGTTATTAAACTAACATACTGAGACATGGGCTCGCAAAGGTTTGTCAAATTTGAAATCGGATGATGTATCGAAGGACCCAGGAATGCACTCCTCAACACTGGGAGGCACCACTTTTTTGCTCTTAGACGAGCGTGATGAAGAAGAGGCTTCCCCTTTTGGGGTATCATATTGGAGGTTTTATCCATGATTATAACAAAAATTAAAAGCAAGCTGACGCAGAAGTGAGTACAGAAAAGGGGAGAAGGCAGAAAACCGATAACAAAGTTTTGAAGATTAGAAGATGTTGTAAAGATTAAAAAGATAGGGAATTGGAGTACTTATAAGCCATCTAAGTGAATTGGAGGAGTTGAAAGGGCGGCCAGTAGCGGTTCGTGGGCATTTTGAGAATTGTGTTTCCAAGACCTCTATACAACTTTTTCTGCCACATCATTTAATGATCTCATGCGGCTGACGTCACGATAGGATATCAGAGAGGTAAAAACTCAAGATCATTTCTTATTATTTCATTCTAAAAAATGCGGGGACTATCTTTATACGACCAAAATCAGAGAGTCCGGCTTTGAGGCTACTATGGCACTTCACGCCCGGCCTCAAGGAGCTCGGAGTGAAACTTGAAGGCGGACCTCAAAATGCTCCCCCCGAGGGAGCACATCGAAGGTCGATTTCGGAGTGGCGTGAGTCGGTGATGGTCATGGAAAGGCGGAAAAACCCTGAGGGCACACAATGAGGACTGACAGAGTCTGCCAGAATAGTACCAATCCGTACTAAACCGTCATACAACTGTACTAGTAGCATTTATTCATCATTTATTAGACATGTACTATGTTGGGATTCACCCCTCCTATATAAAGAGGACCCTTGTCAACTTGTAAAGGATTCGGATTATTACACAATATATTGAATACAATACAACATTCTCTGCTCTCTTTGCTAACACAATTGTTCTACACATTTATTGCTTATTCGTACATTGTTCATTTATTGTTCTTCATTTATTGCTCATCATTAGCCATAAAGAGACATCTTGAAGTCCCTCATTATCATTTATTCTCTATCAATAGTTCATCATTATTAGCCCCATCTAGACCTCGAGGTCCTGCTTCAGCCAGCTCGAGGCCCAGCCTTCTGACCCCATTGGTTTGCATATCTTATTCTCTCTACTTAAACCTAGAATCTATTGCCTAACAACTAGTATTAACATAAATCACGTATTTTTAGAACCACAAAATCAAATATAATTGTAGTTACCATTTTCAAGGTAAACACATCTCCTTTGTGGAGGGTTGCTTCCCGTAGACCGTCTTGATCCCTTATGGTGTTGGAAATTTTAACACCTGTTGAAGGGTGGAGGGCACGACCCTCATGTTGTGGATCTGTTTACCGTGAAATTGGTAATAGCAATTAAATTTATTGATGGGACTCTAAAAATACGTGATCTATTTTTATGCTAGTTGTGGAGCATTTGATGCTATGTGTGTGTAATTTAAGGGTGAGACGCGAGCTAAAATAAAGCGGTAATCGAACCGAGAGATAGCCGTTCGGGGCCTCGAGCAAGTCGATTTGGGGCCTCGAGGTCGAGTCCCGAGCTATCAGGGGAAATCGGGGAAGGGCTAACAGATGCAATAATATTAAAGGGAGGCTCTTTATGGCCAATGACAAGCAATAAATGTGGAACAAGGATGAAGATAATAAAATAGAGCAACAATGTCAAGAGAGCGTATTAGAGAGAAGAGAGAGAGAGAGAGAGAGAGAGTTATCATATATTTCATGTGGAATCTTTGGAACAACATCAGTCCTCTATAAAATAGTAAAAATCCTGTTTATATAGATGGGGGGAAGCTTATACGGTAAGGCATCCATTAGCTGTAAAGGTGTGGAGATGGGATAGCTGGAAGTGACGCCCCGATTAGGGCTCAGAATAGCCTGGCTAGGCTTTGTCAGGCTTAGTCGCGTCTTCGGCACTTCCCATTTTTACTCTAGTCCCGACCGATATCCTCTTAAGGCCGGGTGTCGATGGGCTCCGTGGGAGACGACTCGAGCACATCTGTACAGCCTTGAGGCTTCGAGGCGATCTTCCTAAATGCCTCGATGAAGGGAAATTGGACCCTCCGATTTTGCCGTATACAAATAGTCTCCGCGTTTCCCATAACAAAGTAATAGGAAACGATTTTGAACTTCCATTTCGAGGGAATGATTGCCCTGACGTCAACCTATAAGAGTATTAAATGACATACACCAGAAAACCGTGCAAGGGTCGCCGTCAAATGCGATTATCGAGAAACCCGCGAACTGCCTATCGGCCTGCCCTTTCCGCTGCCCAAGCAGTTCCTATAAATATATCGACTGTTTGATACTCCGCATCTTCAAATTCACGAGTCAAAACCCAACATCTTTTACACTCTTCCATCTTGTTTTAGAGAAAAACTTACCACTGATATGGCTAGGACTTCTAGGATGGTCCCTCGGCGGAATGAAGTCGCATCACCATCTCGATCGCCTAAAGAGAAAACCGGAGCGATACCTTCCTTGAGACAGTGCACTCCACCTAATCTTGATATGTCAAAAGATTTTACCATCGATGCCACTTTATTCACACCGGGCCGATATGAACATGTGTCTTGATACATTAGCGTCGTGACTAAAATACAAACGGTGAGGATGGACTGCCGATGGAGCAAGGCATTGGAGGTGGAGATTCCCGGTCCTAATGAGAATATAACAGACTATAAGGCGAGCTTCCTCCACGTATATACCTACCCTTTCACCTTGGGTCCTGATAATTCTTCTGACTCCCCCCCCGGAGATAGACCCGGTTATCCTTAACTTCTGCGACAAGTACCAAATGAAGCTTGGACAGATCTATCCTTCTTTCTAGAGGATAGTATTGATGCTCCGTCACTTCACCAAAGGGGTTGAGGGTGAGATCTTTACTCTCAACCATTTGATAAGGATGTATAGCTCTCGATTTTATCGAGGTTTGATCAGGCTCCATCATCGATCCAAAAAAATCATTTTTCTCGAGAGTTGGCGAGGGAAAGTATCGAGGGTGGATGAGCAGGTTCGTCCGAGAAAAGACCTCGGATATCATCCCGGCCCGGAGGATGCCTTTTCCGGAAAAATGAAACACACAGCGTATGCAGTTTTCCCTTAACCGCGTTTTATGAGTAATATTTTTCTTTTGGAATAACGACCTCTCTACATCTCCTGCAGCCGTTGCTTGGTACCCGAGGCGGTTCCAGATTTGCCAGGATGGATACAGCGGTTAGACAAGGCATTACCATATCTTGTTCGGTCCTGGACTGACCTGGCCAAGGGGCGATTGGTGGCCAAGAATCATGGTAGAGTTTCCTCACTACCTATGCCTCAGATTTGCACTTCTCCCTACGTCCTTTGTGATGACAACTTGCCGTTACTGCGTTTGTGTAGGTCTCAGCGAGAATATGCTGATGAGGCCGCCCCCTGGCAACGAAGTGCAGGTGTCAGAGCCCGGCAAGGGCAAGAAGAGGGAAGGTAAGGCGGCTATTGATCCTCCCATGGCAAAGAAACCCAGGTCACTCAAGCATCAAGCCGCTGCCAGGACCTCTGCTTCAACTGTAAGGGCAAATCCCGGTGCTGCGGATGAGGATGATTATGAGTGTCTGCTAGCGCGGAGGACAAGGTCGAGTATGGGAGCCCCGCAGGTGTCTCGATCGGAGGCTGCTGAATCTGGGAAGGCTGACTCTGGTCGGTCCCGTGGACCGAAGACCCTAGAGGAGTGTGTTAATGTGGCCTCGGATCGCATGACTGAGTTTGGCGCAGTTTCCGCTAGGGGGACCGTTGCCATCGATCCTGAAGGGTCCCGGATCGGAGCTTTTCAGGAGCGGGGGTTTCCTCTTGGGGAAATCGGCGACATGAATGATTTCATCTCGTGCTTTCAGGTCTCGTCGGGGGAACTGAGGGACGCTCGTGATGTGAGTGTCGTCAAAACGGGGAGTCCTCTCAAGGGGGGAGGCTCACTTGCAAACATCATTGACGGTGTAGTGATAATATCGGTCTTGACGTTCCTGGCGCTGTTGAAGCGGTGGAGAGACCCATGCAGCAGGTGGTAGCCATCTTTTGTATGCCTCATTTGGGTGTCGTTCTTCGTTTTTCTTTTCTAACTCTTCCGCTGTGCCTTATTGCAAGGATATGTACGGTCATGCAATCTTTCAGCTCCGCGAGGAGCTTTCTTACCATGAGAAGGAGTGCAAGAAGCTTGCTTCGATGCTGCGGGAATCAGAGGCTCATTCTACCCGAGGAGAGAAAGAATCAGGAGAGCTTCGGGCTGCTTTGGAGAGAGCGCTCTGGGAAAAGGCCGATGTCGCTGTGCAGGTATTTCGTTCTGCTTGTACCCGACCTTTTGACCCATACTTCGATGCAGATTGGATTACTTTCCTTTTGCGGGTTGAGCAAAATGATTTGCAGATCGGTCGACTGAACGCGGAGATCCTCGGGCTAAGGAAGCAAAGTGAGGTATCGGCTGCGGAACTGGCGTCATCTCACGATCTTCTCGAGGGTGCTCGCAAGGATATCGTTGCATTGAATGCGGACAAGTCCGAGATTGAAAGAAATGCTGCTACTTATCTGGAGGATGCAACCACTACATACAAAATAGCTCGTGACATATCGATAGCAACTGATCAGAAACTAGCTCGAGTTATTAAACATGCTAGGGCTGAGCAAGGAGAAAAACCCTGAGATTGATGCCAGGGGCGTCGATCTGTCAGCTGATCTTATGGAGGCCCGTGAATTGGAGATGGAGTTGGCGCTTTTGATTGCCCCCGATAAGGACAAAGATAGCGGAGATGAAGAGTAGTCCTTACGTGTATGTAATCCCCGGGGGATGGATTTTGTAATGATGTCTCTTGTAGATACATTTTTGGCAATGTAAAAAAATGGATTTTTCTTCTTTCCGTTTTCTTGTTGTTCCTTTTCTCTCGTGATTTTAACCTCTCGACTTTCGACGTTAGCCTTTCGAAATTCTCTTTTGGAGCGACCGGGATCCTTAAGTCGGGCCGTGCCCCTGAGTTAAATCGACATTTTCTATTGGGCTGGTGCTAGCGATATCGAGGAGCCCCCGAGGCCTCGCCGTTTCTCGAATTCAATGGGGCAACAGCATTTCCCAATCAGGTAAAAGGGGCTCAAAGCGACCATGTTAGTGCGTTTCCCTAGGAAAGGGTGACGTTAACGCGACCATGATTAATTGGACTTTTGGGTAGGCGTGCAGTTGCTGCTTTGCCCCTATATATTCATTCATTTGCCTTTTCAATGGCGACTCTATTGCTTTGAGGGACTACTTCTTTCACAGAACCTGGCGTTTCGTGCTAGTTCTTCCATTGTTTCAACTCAGGATTTTTGTTCCAATTCTCGCCCTTCTCCTCCTATCCCATCGTAGGCATGACTGCTACATCGACGTCCGACCGCCAAGGAGAGGGGAATTCTTCTTACGCTCTGTATTCGGTCGGTGATAGTGACACACCGCCGGTGCCCGATGAGCGGGCCTTGAGGTGCCTTTCCTCAAGGAGAGCCATCACGTCGGGGAGGCCTCCTAATGTTCTGGGTCACCGGGAGCATGTCTCGAGGATCATCTCATCAGTGGGAAAGGAAGACCCCAAAATGATCAGAAAAGATTGCGGATGGGGAGAAGGAGCGATATTACAAGTACTTTCTTCCGGGGAGAGCATCATGAGATACGTTGAGGGGTTTTTGAGCATATACACGCATATTTTAGCATCGGGTCCCCCCGACCGGGTTGTGCTTGATTTTTGCCGGGGATATCGAGTTACCTTGGCGCAGGCTCACCCTTCCCTTTGGAAAATAGTGCAGACGATGAGATATTTTGCCGATAAGGCCGAGATTGAGTTTACCCTTAGCCATCTCGTGAGGTTGTATCGGCCACTGCGTCATCGGGGTTTGATCGCTCTACAACGTTGATCTACCCGAGTCATTCTTGCCATTAACAAAGAGGGCGAGGACCATGGATGGATGAATCGGTTCGTTCGGATTCGAACTACCGATGTCATCCCTAGAGAATTTTTGCCATTTCTTGAGAAATGGAATTTCACACGTAAGTGTCTCACCTGAACTATCATCGTTTTGACTGGAGGTGGGCTCCATAGTGATAACTTTTCGTTCCATATTTGTAACAACTCATTGGTCGCCGAATGAGGTCCCCGATTTAGCTGAGTGGTCTCGTAAGTTGGCAGCTAGTCCGTTTCACGATAAGCATCGATGGCAAGATCTGTCCAAAGGGAGATGGGAGGCAAAGCATCACGGTAGGTGTCCGGTGTCTTTTTGCGTGAAAATGGCGCCTTTCTTTTTGGCTTATTAACTCATCTACCGCAGGCGTATGAGATTTTTCTGAAATGAGACCATGTCCCTCGGTAGTGGAGGGGTGATTGCCATCCTTGGGATCGAGGATCGATGAAAAATGGAAAGGGCCCCCGGTATGCGAAGGGGCTTTCAATGGGGAGACTCCCTCTCGGCGGTCGAAAAGAGGCGATCCGATCGATCAGCTATCTTCGGAGGGTGGTAAGCCATTGGATGTTTGCTCGGCCTTTGGTGAGGCTCATCGGTTCGGCCTCACGGTGAGTTTTCAATCGCTGCGAGGTTAGCTCAATCCCGCACTCTTCTTTTTCTTCATTTAGCTTTATTTTATAGGCCTTTGACAGGCTCAAATCAGAGTTGCTTCGCTGTGAGGCCCCGCTGCGGGAGGTTTTGGATAGGGAAAAATCCCTTAAGCTTCTTTGTGCAGAAAAGGAAAGTGAGCTGGTTTCCCTACGGCGTGAGGTGGACCGGAATCAGAGCTGCGAAAGCTGCCTAGAAAGACAGGTACCCCGCATTCCATTTTGGCTTGCATTCCGCTTTTTATCCCTGCGGATTAATTTTGATACTTCAGTTGGAGAATAAGGCAGAGGAGCTGGGACAACTCTGGGGCGAGGTTGGTCGAGCCAAACATGAATTCAACGAGCCGCAGGACTGTGTAAGTACCCATTCTACGGCCAAAGAGAGTGCTTTAGCCATGGCTTCTGCCCTCGAGATACAGCTCCGGACCGTTCATGCGAACGAGTTAGCACAGGTAAATTTGATCGCAAGGCTTTTGTCCGAGATCTCGGAGGCGAAAGCCGAAGTGGTGAATGCCCGGGCCGAGATAGTGGTGAGCAGCACCAGGGCAGACCAGAGAGCGGCAGCCTATTCGAAGAGTGTTGATGTTGCTAAAGCCGAGCTGAGGAGAGCCCTTGATCGTGCTAGTAGTAGAAAGGAGTGTGCGAAATGTAAATCTCGGAGGGAAACCCTCGAAAAGATTCATGCTAGAGGTTTTGATCTCTCGGTAGGGATCGAGCAAGCCAAAGGGGAGGATTATGATGCCAAGTTCCCTCTGTCCGATGCTGAAGATGGCGAGGAAGGGGCCGCTGGGCCATAGTCCCCGAAGGGAGGGGGGATGTTTTATTTCTTTCTTTGCTCTTATGTATATAGCTTTCACAGCGTGTTGTAAGCGGAATTCGTATTTTATCATTTGTATGCACAAGGGGCAAATCCCGCAATTTATATCTTCTGTGTTTCTGTTTGTCAAGATTTGAACCAGGTTGATCCGACCTTTGAGCTAGTAGAGATCATTAGACTCGAGATATGTCCCTGGGGCTCTTTTGGCAGGCCCGGGGGCTCTTACGAACTCGGCCGATACGACCTTTAATGTGAGCAGGCATTTGAGCACTTATGCTTTTGCTCAACTATTTCGGGTAAAGTCTTTGAGTTGGGTTTCGACTCGAGCTCATATATCCATCAAGTTTTAAGTTTGTATTGGACGGGCGACGATGGCTCTTACACTTTGCCCTTAGGCATATGTGTGGCCCTGAGGCTCGTTAGGCTGGAGACAATGGCTCTTACGCTTTGCCCTTAGGCATATATGTGGCGCTGAGGCTTGTTAGGCTGGCGACAATGGCTCTTACGATGTGCCCTTAGGCATATATAGGCTTTATTTTCCTCTCGTTAAGGAATTTTGTGATGATTTTGCCCGACCTGTCATCGGTTTGGGAAGAACCTCGATTTCTAGTCATTTGTGGCAATGTTCGAGCACCTCGTAAGGTTTGGCTCGTACGCTCAGTAGCTCGAAGCCTTATGATTTAGAGCTAACATGGTCGAAGCTCTTTTGCCTATTGAGGGTAGCCTGTTTAACCGGTTCTTTCGAAGTAGCGGCCTATGATTTTATAGCGACGGTCGGCCGTCCCCGAGTCGCGTTAGTTTGGCTGGTGCAGCCGTATGACCGTGGTCATTTATGTTTGGCCGCAACCATTTTTTCGTCCCGAGTATAGCAGTTTAGGCGTCTATATCGAGGGTATGCCTTTTTAGGGGTCTTACAAGTTCGATATATAGCCTGAACATCGAGATTGATTTTATGCCTGTAGTAAGGTCTTATAAAACTTTCATGCCTTTTGAGGTCTTACAGTTTTTGCTGTTGCTTTGTGTAAGTTTTACAAGATCGAGTCTGCCCGCTCAGGGTCTTATGGCCTCGGGTTTTTTGCTGAATGGAGATTGGCGACAGTCTCCGAGTCATCCAGTTTGTTTTGGCTTGAGAGCCGCTACTCGTGAGCTCGTAATTGGCTCATTGAGGGCTTACGACTTTGGAGATTCCAACCCTGAGGTCGTGCGTATGCTGAGTTCTTTGGCGCCAATCTCCAAGTATTTCGGGATGCTTTCTCTTAGGAGATAGTAAATGATTTTCGGGCTGCCTCGTTGAGGACCTACTAATTTGGAGTTTTGGACCCTGAGGTCATGCGGGCGCTGATTTATGATGCCAGTCTCCGAGTATTCGGGACGTTTTTCGACGGAGGAATCGTTGTGTCGAAAACTGTGGGTTTTCTTTGGAGCATGAGTCATGTTGGCAAAAAGCATTCTTTGATTATTTGGCACTAGTACATGTGCTCCCGCCATCGGGGGCTCGAATGTGCGGACACGGTTCATTCGACCGTTTGGTCCGGTACATCATTTTCCCATTTGGACCCTGTTTGGCATTTCTTGGTTCTTCTTAGCGGATGATCTTACGAAAGGATGTCCTTCGGCGCTCGTGATCGATAGCAAAAGAAGCCTTGAAGACTCGTTGGATTCCCCTTAGGTAGCATATAGGTGTTGCCTTGTTTAAAACCTTGCCGGCAAAACCCTCTTCAGGACAAAAGCTCGGTCGAAGGAAAATAGTGCAACGGATTCCTTTAAAACCTTAGGGTCTTCGGTCTGGGTTGTGCGCTTTTAACCGCTTTGACCGAGTGCCTGTATAAAGGATTAGTATAAAATATAAACTGAAAAGGGAGATGGTTATACCTTATCGCGGGATGCGTTTGGCGACGTTCCGAGGTCTGGTGTGCCTCTGTTGTTTGTGGTGAGGACTCGGTACGGTCCTCCGCTGTGTTCAGTCGGGCTTCGCCAAAGATGTAGTTTGATTATCCTTGGGCTCTCTCGAGAGTGGAGATATTGGTGCCGGTGTCCCGTCGTGCACCACAAACATTTCCCTTGCCCCGTGCTGTTCCCCGTGGACGGTTTTAATCCAGTCTTTTGTTGGGAATTATATCATCTGGTGGAGGGTGGATGGTACCGCTCTCATGCAGTGTATCCACTTTCGTCCGAACAAGGCATTGTACCTTATGTCTTCTTCGATGACATGGAATTTGACATTGTGGGTCGTGTCGGCCACGCTAACCGGGAGAGTGATCTCTCCTTTTATTGTCTCGCTTGCCATGTTTAATCCGTTTAGGACTCGAGTGGCGGGCACGATTTGGTCTAGCAGTCCGAGCTTCTCTATTACCTTCGACCTAATAATGTAGGCCGAGCTACCTGGGTCCACGAGTAAACATTTTATTTGAAACGTATATATGAGGAAAGAGATTACCAGTGCGTCGATATGAGGTTGAGATAGGGTTTCGGAGTCCTCCTCGCTGAATGTGAGGGCATCTTCGTGTACGTATCCCGGGCTCACTTTTTTCTGGTGATGGATATTTTTGTCCTTCTCATCACGGGTTCTTGAGGAGCGTTGATGCTCCCTAATATCATGTGGATAACGTGTCGTGGCTCGTTTGCTTCATTCGTCTTGGCTGTCTCTCTTTCTCGGAACTGATTTTTGGCTCGATCACTCAAGAAGTCTCTGAGATGACCTTTGCTGAGTAACCTGGCCACTTCCTCTCGTAGCTGGTGACAATCCTCGGTTCTGTGGCCATGCGTGCTGTGGAATTCGCATACCGGGTTATGATTCCTTTGGGAAGGATCCGATTGTACAGGCCTGGGCCATCTGGTATCCTAGATTTTGCCAATGGCGAACATGATGTCGGAAACATCAAAGTTGAAGTTGTATTTTGATACGCGTGGTGCCCCTGTTGGGCCCGTGTTTCCGTCGAATCCGACTCTGTTAATGAACCCTCGGGGATTCTGCCCTCGGTTGACCAGTCAGTCATTGCGAGGCGGGTTGCATCTCGGGGCGTTTCTCTTGTCTTGGGTGTATGGCTGATACCTTTCTTTGTTTGGCTTCGACTCCTTTGCTAAGAGCCTGTTCGGGTATACTGAGCCCGAAGGGGCTCCCAATTGATCATCCTCGACCCTGATCTTTGACTGGTAGCAGTTGTGGACATCCGACCAGGTTACGGCAGGACACTCGATCAGATTTTCTTTCAGCTGCCGCGAGGCTATTGAACTCCGCTCATTCAGGACTTGAGTGAAGGCCTGTACCACCCAGTCGTCGGAGGCCGGGGGTAGTTCCATTCGTTCCGTCTGAAAGCGAGACACGAACTCTCGCAGCATTTCGTTCTCCCTTTGCCTGATCTTGAATACGTCAGATTTCCTCGTTTCTACTTTGATGGCACCGGCGTGTGCCTTTATGAAAGAGTCTGCCAGCATGGCGAATGAGTCTATAGAGTTGGGAGCTAGATTATGGTACCACATCATGTCCCACTTAGAGAGTGTTTCCCCAAACTTCTTCAGTAAGACGGACTCGATCTCGTTATCTTTTATGTCGTTGCCCTTTACTGCGCACGTATAGGCGGTACGTGCTCGTTCGGGTCTGAGGTCCCGTTGTACTTCGGGAGTTCCGGCATTCTGAACTTCTTTGGGATGGGTTTCAGAGTTGCTTCCTCCGGGAACGGCCGCTACACGAACTTCCTCGAGTCTACGCCTTTCAGGATCGGGGGCGCGCCCTGGATTTGGTCGACCCTGGAGTTGTAAGTTTCGACCTTCTTGTCATTGGCGACTATCATCTTCTCGCCCGACTTGATCCTCTTGGTAAGATCCTCGAGCATTTTTACGATAGGAGGGTCGGCTGTTGAACCATTATTGCTTAGTCTCTCCGGTACCTATTCGGCCGGGGGAGTTGTTCCTGGTGCTACGGTGCTGGGAGTTTTTTGATGGCTTTGCAGCTGGGCGATAGCCAGCTCTTGTGCCTGCAACATTTCAAAGATAACATGAAGGCTAACTTCCTGTTCTTCCTGAGCTGGGGTTTTCTAGGCTTCCTTTTGGTCGTCTTGCTGTACGCTTCTGTCGGTGTGTGAGGTTTCGTCGACCTGCTATGCGTCTTGCGAACCCGCATCCGCTGGAATCGGTCCAGGCGCTTTATCAGGGTTCAGTGGTGGTGCAGCGATGATTGGAACCGCTACACCGTTCTCTCCGTGGTTTTCGAGGTTGTTGTTCTCAACTCTGTTCACTGAGCCATACATTTTGACCTGAAATTGAAGATCTTGGACAAGAAGAAGTGTGAAAGATAACTTGCGTTATGTAACAAAACTAGCAAGAAAATAATCACTATTATTTTTAGCCCCATGGTGGGCGCCAAACTGTTTACCGTGAAAATGGTAATAACAATTAAATTTTTTGATGGGACTCTAAAAATACGTGATCTATTTTTATGCTAGTTGTGAGCAGTTGATGCTGTGTGTGTAATTTAAGGGTGAGACACGAGCTAAAATAAAGCGGTAATCGAACCAAGAGATAGCCGTTCGGGGCCTCGAGCTAGTCGATTTGGGTCCTCGAGGTCGAGTCCCGAGCTCGGACTCGAGCTATCAGGGGCAATCGGGGAAGGGCTAACAGATGCAACAATATTAAAGGGAGGCTCTTTATGGCCAATGACAAGCAATAAATGTGGAACAAGGATGAAGATAATAAAATAGAGCAACAATGTCAAGAGAGTGTATTAGAGAGAAGAGATAGAGAGAGTTATCATATATTTCATGTGGAATCTTTGGAACAACATCAGTCCTCTATAAAATAGTAAAAATCCCCTTTATATAGATGGGGGAAGCTTATATGGTAAGGCATCCATTAGCTGTAAAGGTGTGGAGATGGGATAGTTGGAAGTGACGCCCCGATTAGGGCTTAGAATAGCCTGGCTAGGCTTTGTCAGACTTAATCGCGTCTTGGGGACTTCCAATTTTTACTCTAGTCCCGACCGATATCCTCTTAAGGCCGGGTGTCGATGGGCTCCGAGGGAGAAGACTCGAACACATCTGTGCATCCTCGAGGCTTCGAGGCGATCTTCTGAAATGCCTTGATGACGAGAAATTGGACCCTCCAATTTTACCGTATACAGGATCCATGGCCTCCCGAATAGGGCATTGTACCTCATTTCCCCTTCGATCACATAAAACATACTCTCCTAGGTGGTTTCGATTACATTTGCCGATAACGTTATTTTCCCTTAGTAGTTTCGTAAGCCATGTTGAATTCGTTTAGCACACGGGCTGCACGCACGATTTTGTCCTGTAGGTCGAGTTGCTCTATGACCCTCGATCGAATGATGTTGGAAGATCTACCTGGATCAATTAAGAAACGTTTAACTCGAGTTTTATTCATGAGGGTAGATATTACTAGTGCATCCCCTTCTGCATTCTCGCCGTTGAAAGATAAAGTTCCTTTTGGTATGTAATCTCGGGTCTATTTTTCCCTTGTGATTGATACTTTGGTGAGCTTTAACATCGGACCTTGAGGAACATCGACCCTACCGATAGTCATATGAATGACGTGTTGAGGTCATTTTTCTCATTTTGTTTATTGGAATCCCTGTTTCTGAAATGATTCTTGGCTCGGTCACTCATAAATTTCTAAAGGTGCCTGTTGTTGAATAACCAGGCTACTTCTTCTCTCAATTGTCGATTCTGTGGCTATGAGTGCCATGAAATTGTATAGTTTTCAAGCTATCTCATAATTTTCGACGATTTTAGTTAAGAATTTGGGTTTTCACTGTTATTCTTGGAAAGTAGAACTATTTTTCGGAAAATTTTGAAAACGATATGAGCATTTTATTTTTGAGTTACTTTCTTATTTATATGCTCTATATTTTTATGAATTGTTGTTGGCTATTGGTGTTGGACCTGACCATGTTCTAGTTCATCACTACTTTTAACTTAAGATTAGGTTTGTTACTTACCAGTATATGGGGTCGATTGTACTAATACTACACTTCTGTACATTGCGTGCAGATGTTGGATGCTAAGGTTGCTGTGTTCGATGGGAGCTGGATTTGAAGATGTACTTGTGTTGCCGTTGTAGCTGCCTCTTGTTCATGGTAGACTTAGATTTATAAAACTCTATTTATGCACTTCTCAAACAGAAGATGTATTTTCTTCATATCAGCTTTGTAAACTCTATTCTCAAAAGTTCATGATTTGTATTACCAGCCCTTGGGATATGTATAAGATTCAGATAATTCCGTTACTTTATCGTCTTTTAATATTATTGAAATTGGATGGTTATTAGTTGGCTTACCTAGCAGGTTGGGTTAGGTGCCATCACGACTAGTGGATTTTAGGTCATAACAGATTGATATCAGAGCTCTAGGTTCATAGGTTCTACATGTCACAAGCAAGTGTCTAGTAGAGTCTTACGGATCGGTATGATGACGCCATACCTATCTTCGAGAGGCTACAGGGCATTTAGGATATACTTCCCATCTTTATTTCCTTATCGTGCGGCATTGATTCAACTTGAAGCGTAACTCTTTGAATTTCTTCCACACATTCGTATGCACATGTTAGCGCTCGGTATCAGATGTGCATCGATGGCTTATGATTCCAGGGATGATGTGCGAGATGTGATTTCGGTATGTTGATGATGAGCCAGTTTGTAGGACTTGAGGCCGGGTTTTGACTGTAGCTTAAGCGCAGAGGTGTTGATTGTGTAAGCACGTGCTTTTGTAATTATATGTCCAGTAGTGTCCCTATTAGTGGAATTTGTGGCTGGATGGTTACGTGATTAGTATGATGTGACTGGGAGATGTGTTAAGATATATTGGATTTGATGAAAAGAGTTTGATTGAGTTGTAAATTGGGTGCATGACTTCCGTCTTAATCTGACTTATAGTCTCGAGTTATGAGTGTGTTGAGGTACCTTTTCATGTTGTTCAATTGAGAAGTGAAGTAGATTTTCATGTCGTGATATGAGTTCAGACTCAGGAAGATTAAGTGATTGTGTAGTAGTTATAGCATTTGCACTTTGCTCGGTTGTTTGAGGGCACGAGTAGCTCCGTATGATGCATTATGACTTATGTGAATCGCCGGTTTTGGTTTTTCAGGTTATTATAAATTTTATTTGGAAGAATGATTCTCAGCTAGAAGCTATAATTTAAAAGGTTTGACCAAGTTTGACTTTTTAGTATTAACCTCAGATTGGATTTCTGATGGTTCTGTTAGCTCCATTGGGTGATGTTTGACTTAGGAGCGCATCCGAATCATGATTTGGAGGTCCGCAATAGAATTTGGCCTGAAATGGTGAAAGTTGAATTTCGGCAAGTTTGACCGGGAGTGGACTTTTTAATATCGGGGTCGGATACCAATTACGGAAGTCAGATCAGGTCCGTAATATCAAATGTGACTTGTGTGCAAAATTTGAGGTTAATCGGACATGATTTGATAGGTTTCAACATCGATTGTGGAAATTGAAGTTTCAAGTTCATTGATTTTTGAATCGAGGTTTTATTCGTCATTTCGATGTTGTAATATATGTTTTGAGGCCTCGATAGGTCCGCGTCATGTTATGGTACTTGTTGGTATGTTTGGACGAGATTCGGAGGGGGTCGTGCGTGTTTCAGATTGATTTCGAGCTATTTTTCCTTCATTTTGCAATGTAGTGTTCTGCTGGTTATCTGGTGTCTCGGTCCTTCATTGCGTTCGCGTGGCAAGTGTCACGAACGGTAGTGTATTTCGATGGCAGTAGCATTTCTTCTTCATCTTGGGCTATTTTTCCTTCATTTTGGGATTTCATTTAGGATTCGATCTTTATCATTTGGAATTGTTTCCTTGGGCTTTATTTGATGTATTTGAGTTGCTTTTGGATAGCTTTGAGCCATTCCGAGGCCGCTACGCGCGTGATGGCATTTTTGGAGCATCGTTTGGCTTGTTGGGTATTGGATTTGGCTTGTTTGAGATAAGTAACTCTTCTAAACATAGTGCTGAGGGTATGAAACGCAGAATTACGTGCTATTTGATTTATGATGAGGTGACGCACATGCTAGGTGACGGGTATGTGAGCGTGCACCCTGTGAATTGTGCGTCTGTTGTTTTCATGGTACTGTTTAGTGGCCCTATTTTGTTGATATCTATGTTTTCACCATGTGATAAAGCAATTGAGCTATTAATCATGCTAGATATCATATTTAGGCTTTATGTTGATATTGTTAGGACCCATAGTGGTTCGTTTCTTGCTGTCATCTCACTGATTTCATTGCTATTTCGTGCTCAGTCATATTCATGCATTCATATCATATCTCAGTCTCAGCTGTTGTTTATTGATACATCATATCATTGTTGTCGAGCTAGTTTCATGACATTGTGAGCCCGCGAGTGAGACTAGAGAGATTGATGACTCAGTGAGGCTGAGAGCCTGATTATGAGTGACGGTATGGGATCGGGTTGCACGCCGCAGCATGTTATATTGATTTATGCCTGGATCTGGCTTATGATAGCGCTTGGGTTGTAGGAGCCCCTCCGTAGTCTGTACACACCCCCAGTGAGCACAGTTGATTATATTGAGGGATGGATCTTCCCTGGACATGGATCTTGTCCGAAGTAGTTATATGCTTGGAGATGGATCTTCTCCATGGGGTCGGATTGGCCTTCCTCGGTACTGAGTGACTGGTGGTTAGTGATGTATATGTTACGGGATGGATCTTCCCTGGGCAGTATAGGCCATATACAGTATCGAGTGGTTAAGCATGATTAGCAGAATGTGAGAGACAATGAGATTGAGTACTATGAGAGTATGAGTACATGATTCATCTCTGAGATACATGGCATTGGCATGCACACATGACATACAGGCATTGAGATGCATTCTTCCTCATGCTGTATGGCATCACGTCATTCATGACTTTTTACACACATTGATATGTGGGCATAGAGAGGTATTTCACACTTGCTATCTGCAAAGAAAATGAAACATCTTATTTATTGTGAAAAGGATTCTTTTTGGAAAAATTATAGTTTTCAAGCTTTCTCATAATTTTCGACGATTTCGGTAAAGAATTTGGGTTTTGACTGTTATTCTTGGAAAGCGAAACTATTTTTGGAAAATTTTGAAAAAAAGCTGAGCATTTTATTTCTGAGTTACTTCCTTATTGGTATGTGTTTACCGTTGAAATTGGAAAATAATTAAACTTATAATGTTGTTTTAAGGACATGTGATTTTACCTAATACCAATTGATAGATGTAAAGATTAATAATAGAAATCAACAATAGGATAAATCAAACTAGTATATGAATGAAATTCAGTCCTCGAGGTTGAGTACCCTCGAACTGTTTTGTCCAAGAATAGTTAAAATATAACAAGCTGATGAACAACTTTTTGAACTAAAGAAAAGGCCTTATATTGATTTTACGTCTCATAGTGTACGACTTTTACAAAATAATTAGAACCCTCTTTATATAGTAGAGTAATCCTATCTATGATACAATTCTAAATTACGGAAGTAAATTCCATGATTAGCCTAAACAATCTGCCTTGATTTGATCTATTTCGGGATTTTCGCCGTGATCTTCGACTAGTCACGGATATCTCTTTTCCGTTATTGTGCTTTGCTCGAAGTCTACCATATTTGGTCTCGATCGTTGCTGGCCTCGATCTTGAAAGGCACCTCGATTCTCGAACTCGATACCTTATTTTCGTGCTCTACTCTGATGCACTACGACGCTGACCTTCGATGCAATCCCCTGGTCTCGGTCAAATAGTACAATCGGGTAGGCTTGGTTTTAACTGTATGCAATATGCTTTACATTGTTATGAATTGTTGTTGGCTATTGGTGTTGGACCCAACCATGTTCCAGCTCGTCACTACTTTCAACCTAAGGTTAGGTTTGTTACTAACCAGTAAATGGGGTTGGTGTACTGATACTACACTTTTGCACATTGCGTGCACATGGTGGTTGCTGAGATTGCTGTTTCCGATGGGCGATGGATTTTAGGATGTATCTGTGTTCTTGTTGTAGATGCATCTTGTTCATTGTAACCTTAGATTTATAAAACTATGTTTATGCACTTTTCAAATAGAAGATGTATTTTCTTCATATCAGCTTTGAAAACTCTATTCTCCGAAGCTCATGATTTGCACTACCGGTTCTTGGAAAATATATAAGATTTAAATAATTCATTTGTTTAATCGTCTTTTAATATTATTGAAATTGGATAGTTATTAGTTGTCTTAGCTAGCGGGTTGGGCTAGGTGCCATCAAGACTAGTGGATTTTGGGTCATGACACTTACCATACGATAATTTTCCCAATACTGCCATGTTCAATCCTTGTTGTGTGATGGATTGACGAATTTCCTGCTTCTTCCAACGTACAATGGGCTCACTATAAAGGTATTCAATAGGTTTAGGGCTACGCTGGGTTGCAACTGCATGGGCGCATTTAATAAAGTAGGCTATAATAGATTTCCATAGGTTTGGACCGGAATAGGGTTTGTAGCTGTTGTTTGGGGCTGTATGGAGGGTGAAGACGACCGACCAGCCTCAGAAGGAGGCTGGCCAGTGGCTGGAGAAGCCACGAAAACTAGGTTTTTTTATTTATTTTATTAATCCACTAGGCAGTGCCCAGGGCTAATTTTTTTATATATATATCAAAAACAAAAACAAAATGTCATGTGAAGTCTAGTAAAGAAAAGAATAAAAGGTGAAAACTACACATATCCTGTTATCGAAGTTGAGTAGTGAACCCAACAATGATAGCACATAAGGTTTAGTGTAGTTTCTATGGTTAAAAACTAGCCCATGAGGCCATTTATATCTTGTGTCCAGCTGTGTATTCCACTCTTTGCACAAATAGCCTCCATGTCATATAGCCGCTGCCAAGCCTCTCTTCTTGCATTCATAGCCAAGTCGCCTTCTATTTCATCAGAGAGAACTATGTTTAGGCGCCAAGTTTTAGGGTACTTTCATGAGGAAGAAGAGAGAATTTTTTTGCGTCTTAAGAGTACTCTAAGAAAGTTAGCTTTATCGAATGAGTTTTGGGTGCCAAAACGAAGATTTGCTTATTTTGCTGATTTTTCTGGTACGAATAATTACGAAAATACAATTTAAATCCCTCAAATTTTCAGACATCCTTTAAAACTTCAAAACATCACATCTCACTCATTTTAAGGTCAAATTGGGTGATTCAAAAGGCTATCTTGGGTGAATCTCGCAAGAACTATGTTTGGCTGATCAAATGTGAGTTTTTGGGTTATCTAGGATCTGATTCGAGCTAGAGATATAATATTTTTTTTTACTTATTCTAAAATTTAGTCACTTTTTTCACAAGGTTTTGGGGGTCGGATTTGGGCTATTTTGGAGATGATTTTCAAAATTGGGATTGGGGTAAGTATTATTGACTCGGATTTATTTTATATTTAATGATTTTAACCTTAAATTTAGCGATTGTTTAATGAATCAAATTTAAGAAATTGTGGATTTTTGTAAAAACTCTTCTAAGACATAAATTGATGATTTGAGGGTCAATTTGAGGTCGTATATTGATGAAACACATATATTCTGACTCGTATTAGAATGGGTGTGCTGAATTTGTGAGTTCTGTCGTTTTCCAGGGTACAGACCCGCAGTTGACCTTTTGGGTTAACTTTTTTATTTTAGTTGAAGATTGAGCTTTATTAATCAAAATCATTTTCTATGGCTTTTATTTATGATATTAATTTATTTTGGACAGATTCAAACTGTCTCGAGGTTTATTTGCATGGGAAGGGATTCTTAGAGTGTTGATTTAGCTTACTTGCGGTAAGTTTCTCTAGCTTTGTTGGGGGAATTTTTCCTACTAATTGATATTTTTGCAACGTGCGGGGGTAATGCATAAAAAAGGTGATGAGCATATATGCATGTGCGAGAGTTTTTATGCTCAGGAGGGGGAAAATTATATGCTTCTTATACCTTTGTTGAACTTGATGATCCCTTAATTATCCTTTATTTAATTCGATGACTAATAAGCTCAATTATCTGCGTTCGAAATCATGTTAGAAATGACATCTTAAAATGGAATTAATGTGTTATTTCCGAGATTATTTTGCATACTTAACTTGATCGTAATATCAGGAACCTATATCTATACTTCTTATTGTCGTGTTACCTGAGCTATTTTATTTGTAATAAGAAATGACGATTGGGACCTTAGGGCTATGTTCGGCACGATGGGTATTTCCATGCAGTTTATGTAATGTTGGCGTGCTGAGTATTTCCATGAAGTTTTAAATGAGATTGGTTTGTTGGTTATTACTCTGCGAAAAGAAAGGAATTTGGATTTCTATTATGATTACTCATTCGTTAAGCAATTTGATGCATTTTACATTGGTTTCTATTAATGTTTATTGTTTAGTATGATTCCTTCCGTTTGTGTTCCTTATGTAGTTACCTATGTGTTTTCCCTTTAGACTATTACTGTTATAGATATGTCTTTATCTTGTATGTTACTATTACCCCTACACTTCTACTTTATTTACTTTTGCTACATGTCCTCTTTGGATTCATGTCTTTACTTGGTATTAGCCCATACATGTTACATGACTCTAATTTTCATGTGACTTACTTGTTAGATGCCTTAACCTGCTACATGTCGTCACTCAACACATGCTTTCACTAACCACATGTCTTCACTTACTATATGCTTTTACTTACTATATGCCTTCACTTATTAAATTCCTTTTTTTGCTACTTGCTTTTACTTGCTACATGATTTCATATATTGAATGTCATCATTCAATCCCTATTCTTATTTGAGAAACATCTTTACTCGTTTCATGTTGTACTCTCTTTTGCTTAACTAGATTGGGTGACTTTTAGATTGGTTGTGTGTTATGCTTTGTGAAAGCCTTGTCATTATATACGGTATACTAGCTTTTGATAATAGACTGCTCATCTTAACCTAGTAGAATACTGCATGTTTGTTTTCTAAGTGTTACATTGTGAACTCTTCTCGCATTTGGTTGTTGTTGCAGTTTCATCTGATATTATTTTTATTGGGATTGGGTTGCACGTTGCAATAATATTTATTGATATTAGGATTCGGTTGCATGCCGCAATAGTGTTTATTGATATTGGGATCGGGTCGCCGCAACAATGTTTATTGATATTCGGATCGTGTTGCATACTGCACCAGTATTTAATGATATTCCAATCGTTTTGCACACTGAAATAGAGTAAATTGAGATTGGGATCGGGTTGCATGCCGCAACAGTAATTGTTTATTATGTTCGGTTATGATCCTTGCGCATAGTTCATGATTATTGTTTTATTCGTAGGAATGGGTATGAGGTTATGACTTGTTTCCATGTCCGTTAACTGCTCCATAACTCTCAAGTTGATTTTCTTACAATTCTTCGACATATCTCTTGCCTTGGTTTGCTTGCTTATTATCTGCACATGCACATATTAAGTGAGTATCTCTAACTTAAAATATCGCCACTACTTCATCAAGGTTAGTCATCATACTTACTAGGTAGATGGGGTTTGTGATACTCAAACTACACTTCTGCACCTTGCGTTCAGATCTTGGAGCTGCGTAGATGTGGAAGACGAAGCATTACATTAAAGACATCACCGTATTCCTGATTCAAGCTACCTCTTGTTCGTTGTAGTTTAGGATTTACTTTATGTTTCTGTATACATCAAACAGATATTGTATTTATTTTTCATATCAGTTTTGCAAATCTAAATCATAGTGGCTCATAACTTGTACTACCAATCCTTGGGGTAGTTGTATTGAATTTGGTTGTAATTTCTATTATATATATTGTTGATTTTCAGATTAGTTGTAACTTATATTGTTTAGCTTACCTACCGATTTGGGGTTAGGTTCTATCACGACTTACTGGAATTTTCGATCGTGATATGTTGGTATCAGAGCACTAGGTTTTTAGGTTATGCGTTCCATGAGCAAATATCTTGTAATGTCTTGCAGATCGGTACGATGACGTCCATACCTATCTTTGAGAGGCTACAAGACATTTAGGAAACTTCTCTTCTTTCATTCTTGACCGTGTGATGTTCTTTTAGCTTAAAGCCTCCGACTTCCCGACAACTTGTGATTTTTCGGGCGGGTTGATAAGAGTTTTGGATGCTTGATCACCTTCTTGATGTGTTTGGTTGCCTAGTTGTCGTGACTATGCTGGGGTCATAGGAAGGTGTTGAATTGTGTTTAATTGTAGCGTGAAGATTTGAGATCGTGTGTTTCGTATGAGGCTTCTATTCAGTGGAATGCATATCTTATCATTTCGGAGCATTAGAGGAAGCTGACTTGAATGTCACAAGGAGGAGCATGCACTTGGATGATGTCACGCCCCAAAATCCGAGGAGCGCGACCGGCGCTCAACCGAGTAAACCCGACTGAGCAAGCCTGTTAGGTTTCATACTACCCAATTTCATCTTTGAATAAAGAGGAACTGTACATCATTAATCAAATTCTATAAACATGTCATTAACGACTTCCATATCATTTCCATTAGCAACCTCATTCATAAGTTTCAAGATATTACAGTTTTATACATCTTTGCCAAATTTAAATATTTCTATTTTGATTCGAATACCCGACACCACCCATAACCTGTCTACGGAGCCTCTAAATAAAAATGAAGAGAAATATGGAAATGCCGGCAACAAGGCTCCGACTATACCTCAAAATACAAGTACATGATGAACAAATGATACAGGACCCCGAAATGAAGTGGGGTTAAACAAGTCGGCTAAAAAGGGGATGTGCCACTAGCTGCGACCAACACTGTCTGCTATGGAACCACCTACATCCATTTAAAGATATAGCGCCCCCGGCAAAAGAGACATTAGTACCCGCGAATAGTACTAGTATGTATAACTAAACATCATCTCATTAGAAAGAACTATCACACAAGAACAAAGAAATCATAAATATTCAACAAAAGCTTTAAATAATCTCCACATCATCAATTAAAAGGAATCACATAGTTTTCACATAATTTCCATGCCTCTAGGTTGGGACATTTCAAAACTTTTCATCATCATTCACAATACCATCGCTTTATTGCGCAGAGTCTGATCACGGCCCGATCGGTTAAGCTGCCTCATTTGAGAGATATACCTCAATCACTATTTCATTGTCACTTTCCGGGTTCAATATCAACACATTACCACCATGTGTGTAGCATGGCGTCCGATCACGGCCCGATCAGCTAAGCCTCCTTACTAAGGCGTTGTTCCATTCTCATTAATCATCTCATTCCAATCTTTATTTCATATATATCAATTCATAGGCACTTAGGGCCACAATTATCACATCATACTTGGCGCTAGGCCACATTTCACAACTCACATTCCACATCACTTTCACTTTCAACATCAAACTTACAATTTAAGATAATGGGCACATACAAGAGCAATTCAAGTTGTAAGCATAGAGAGAGGTTCACATGATTTGGCATAATAATCACGATTTAAACTCGACTTGAAATCTAGGTAATTTAGCATATAGTTCACATTCTTCACATATCACCAATTTATCAAGAATAGCATATTAAACATATTAGGACACACTTTTCACATATATTCTTGCAACACTAATTCCTTTGAAATAACAAATACTACGTCAATCAAATTCCGGACTTAAAATTTTATATGGACACCATGGGAGCTCAATTTCTAAGAAGAGGGGTTTTTAGCCATACATACCTTGTTTAAGCTTTACCTAAGTTACTACAACATTCCGGAAATTCTAGCAATCCTAATCTACTTTGAGACATAACAAAATTGAACCCAAATTAGGAAGGTATTCATGGTTTTAGCTTATTTTAGCATTTTATCATATACTAGTTGTGCATCTTGATTTGAAAGCTCTTTTACAAGATTTCCTTCATTCCCCAACCCAATCTTTGCTTATTTATGTTCAACAATCTTCCCACAAACCTAATTTGTAAATGCATGTATACATAATACTATTACACCCAAGAATCATACCTCAATAATCCCATCTTATACCCAAAACTGGAAATTAAAGTCTAGTGTATAGAACCTTACCTCTTAGATGAAGATCTTGTGATTGGTTTCCTTGATTCTTGAAGATTGATGGAAGATTGAATGGTAAGAATGTTAGGCTCCCTCCTTCTCTCTCTAAAATTCTCTTAACTCTCTCTAAAATCATCAGAATATCGCCCCAAATGAAACCCCAAAGTCTATATATTAAAATGGGGTCGGGTCATGAAAATAGGAAGATTAACCCTCCGAATTCGGGTCTGCGGTCGCATAATGGACCGCAGAATGGGTATGCTGGCCGCAGACACATCGCAAAACCCGGTGCCTAGAACTGGGCTACACAGGTCCAGTTTGCGATCGCAGATCAATTATGCGGACCGCATAATGGTTTTGCGATCGCAGAATTGACACAGAATCGCATTTTTCCAGCCTTTGGTAATTTGATCATAACTTTGTTTAGGAATGTCCAAATGACGAACGGTTTGAAGCGTTGGAAACTAGACTCCAAGGCCTTTCATTCGATAGGTTGTTCATCACATAAAACCTTATATATATATATATATATATATATATATAGGGACTTGTGCGAACTCATTTGGAATTTTAGGCTATTATGAAATTTTTCCAATTTGACTTAGACTTAGGCCTTTCCTTGGACCCCAAATTACTTATTAAAAGACTTATACACTTATATACCAAATCCAATTGATGCCCATCATGTTAATAGCACATAAAACATTATAATTAGCCTACATGGCACCACGAAATCCTAATTTACTTAGCGAAATTTTCTGGGGCCTAACACACCGCATTCTGCGTATCATGGGTGTGGTGGAGCAGAGCGGAGTCAACCATACCATTTTTTAGCTGATGGGGCAGCATATAGATAGTGGATGACTTATAAGACGAGCAGGCCAGCTAGGCGCAACATCACTCACTTGGTCCCAGTTCTCGAATCTTTTCTTGGTAGAGCTTGTTCCACAGACCCACAGGGATGCAATTGCGCATCGAGTTCAAGCAGATATGCCACGGGAGTATGACTGTGTCTGAGTATGCTATGAGGTTCCAGAGGGCAAGGCCGAGGCCGTGCCAGAGGCTGAGGTAGGGGCAGAGCTCAACCTCGAGCAGCAGCACCAGCAGCGGAGCCTCAAGTTGACTTTGATGACGAGGTTCCGACTCCAGCAGTTCNGACTAGCACTCCTGATCCAATACTTACATAGACTTATACACTATTTATCAAATCCAATTGATGCCCATCATGTTAATAGCAGATAAATATTTAATTAGCCTACCTGGCACCACGAAATCCTAAATTACTTAGCGAAATTTTACCGGGTCCGTTACACTTCTACCCCCCCCCCCTTACCGGATCATTCGTCCTCGAATGAGGAGTAGAGTCCGCCCTAAACGTTTATCATAGAATATCTCTTTTCCCACCTATCTCAAGTCCCTAAATTTTGACTAACTCCCAATTTTTTCAGAAATTTCGGCAGAGTCTCCTTTGTAACTAGGCCTATCCACCTGCCAGAGAATCACCAAAACCATCCTAACAACACATCCTCAACGAGACAAAGCACCAAAATTTATATATCAACAATACTAATCTTACCATTAGAAGCACTACATTATCATAAGGATACATGGACATGAACTGCACATTTCTAAATCATAATACCTAAAAGGTACCTTTCAAGTCAAAACCAATTGTTATACAATCAAGCGAAAATATTTTATTTCCACAACACTCTCGGCCTTCAATGTGGCCTCTTATACTTACAGACTTCGCCACAACACGTTCACGGAAACAATCTCCACTCCCAAACTTACCTAACAAGGATGACAAATAGATACCCTTCATAGGCCAACTATCTATTAACTTCTCTTTCAATAATTTCCTCCGGAATGATGCACAAAGGATCTCCAACTATCTTCGTAGACATAGACATGTGAATACACACAATATATGTGGGACAACTATGGGGAAACTTCATACTCCTAGTGGGCCTAATGTGAACTACACTTATTCCACCTTCATTATAAATTCACATAACATCTTTAGAGGGAAAATATTGAGAATAACCCATTCATATTCCTAAACTCTAAATCTCTATGCGAACACCCACGCTAAACTTTTAATGACCTTCAATAATTACTATAAGATGTGCTATCATATACTGACCATAAAAATTACCTATGGAATATATGTGATCACACTGTGAAGCTTCCTTTTTGACTTGTTTGAACCTTCAATACCCAATGGATTTAATACAATGAGGGACAACAGAGTTCAAGATCAGGCTGGAATTATTCAGGAATCCATTAATGTGTTGAGCAGAGTATTTCATGAGGTTATATGCTAAGTGACACAAAGATTACTACTAACAATACTGACATGGTTAATCATTGTGACGACATGAATTATTAGACAAATAAGGCATAGGGGTAACTCGTACATTGGCAATAGGAACCATTAAGGAGGAATATTCAAGTACGTGACCCAATCGTCTCCTGGAGTATTGGGAAAATCTGTTGATCAAGAATGAGAATACTCTGGCACCTTGAATGCGATATGGGTTTCAAAATACATGAAGTTGAATTACACTCTTAACATTAACTGACACAAGGAATCTATGCCACAAGCCCATGAGAATGAAAAGAAGTTGAACAATTATGAGATTATCATATTTCAAACAGCTTAACCCTTCCTGATAATTGATCCTATATGAGAGAACTAAAGATACGACAACTTGTCTTCCAAATCAATATGCTCATGATATGTGCAAAAATCTGAAGGCATCTAATCTCAACCTTTCGCGAGTAAAACCACATATCTAGGACATCGGAATGTTGGGACAAAATCATGTATTGGTTAGAGGGGTTCTGATGGTTAACATGATGCTCCAGGGAGAAAGACAAATGACACTCCTATCCACCTAGGGAGGTGGAATACCAAGGGTAGAAAAACTCCCCTCACATGGCAATGACATAGTCAATTATTCTAGAAGTCGAGTGAGCAGAAGGCCACGTAACCCATCCAATCTAACCCATTTAAGACTTTTTGAAAAGGGGATGCACTTTGGTTTGAAATCATGGCAATATAAGCTTGAACTTAGGGGAAATAATTACTTTTGGAACCCATGCGACAAGCCCACATAGCCCTAGAAAATCGTTAACAATGGCGAGAAGGTACTTAAAACCATTACGAGTTGGTATAGAACAAGGCCTCAAAGTGCCCATATGGATAAATTTGAAAGAATGAGACGTCTTAATGAATTTATCGAGGAACTGTAACCTAGGTTATCTATTCATAGGGACAAGCAGAGCAGGTAAATGAAAAGAAAGTGAGAGAGCCTATGGAAGTAACCTTTACATTGTAACCACTAGGAAGGGTGGTAATATAAAGGGATTACGAGAAGCTAAATTTCTGAAAGAAGATCTCTGTATGTAGTCACGTGATGTATAGCTCCAGAATTCAAAAATCCAATTATGTTTAGCAACTCTACTTCATAATGAAGCACTACAACACACTTCTACACAACCAGCTATTACAAGCCACATTGGGAGATGCTATAAGACTTGACTGAGAGAAAGGCTTTGACATATGAATGTGTTACTAGGTGTATTGCTCCTTGGTCAACCCAAAACCAAAAGGCGAGAGTTAGACTGATAAGCAGATCGTTGGACTAGCACATGTGTAGATAATCCATTATCGAAAGGAGATCATTCAATCTCAGCAATTGCGGCATGCTATCAACCCTTGATGAACTTGAAGTGAGGTGGGAACCCAATGAGATAGTATAANATCTTTGCTTATTTATGTTCAACAATCTTCCCACAAACCTAATTTGTAAATGCATGTATACATAATACTATTACACCCAAGAATCATACCTCAATAATCCCATCTTATACCCAAAACTCGAAATTAAAGTCTAGTGTATAGAACCTTACCTCTTAGATGAAGATCTTGTGATTGGTTTCCTTGATTCTTGAAGATTGATGGAAGATTGAATGGTTAGAATGTTAGGATCCCTCCTTTTCTCTCTAAAATTCTCTTAACTCTCTCTAAAATCATCAGAATATTGCCCCAAATGAAACCCCAAAGCCTATATGTTAAAATGGGGTCGGGTCATGAAAATAGGAAGATTAACCCTCCGAATTCGGGTCTGCGGTCGCATAATGGACCGCAGAATGGGTATGCTGGCCGCAGACGCATCGCAAAACCCGGTGCCCAGAACTGGGCTACACTGGTCCAGTTTGCGACCAGATTTGCGATCGCTGATCGATTATGCGGACCACATAATGGTTTTGCGATCGCAGAACTGACACGGGATCGCATTTTTCCAGCCTTTGGTAATTTGATCATAACTTTGTGTAGGAATGTCCAAATAACAAATGGTTTGAAGCGTTGAAAACTAGACTCGAAGACCTTTCACATGATAGGTTGTTCATCACATAAAACCTTATACATATTTAGGTATTATCATTCAATGTGAGGACTTGTGCAAACTCATTCGGAATTTTAGCCCATTATAAAATTTTCTAACTTGACTTAGACTTAGGCCTCCCATTAGACCCCACATTACTTATTATATGACTTATACACTTATTTACCTAATCCAATAGATGCCCATCATGTTAATAGCACATAAAATATTATAATTAGCCTACATGACACCTCGAAATCCTAAATTACTTAGCAAAATTTTCTTGGGCCTTATTCTCCCCCGCTTAGGATCATTCGTCCTCGAATGAGAGGTAGAGCCCGCCCCAACCACCTAACATAACATATCTATTTTCTAACCTACCTCAAATCCCTAAATTTTGACTAACTCTCAAATATTTCAGAAATTTTGGCAGCATCTCCTTTGTAACTAGGCCTATCCCCCTGCCAGAGACCACCAAAACATCCTAACAACTCATCCACAACTACACAACATACCACAATTTATATTTCCATAACACTAATCTTACCATTACAAGCGCTACATTATCATAATAATACCTGAACATGGACTGCATATTTTTAAATCATAACACCTATAAGGTACCTTTCAAATCAAAACTAATTGTTATATAATAAAGATAAAATATTTTATTTCCATAACACTCTCGGCCTTCAATGGCCTTCAATGTGGCCTCTTATACTTATTGACTTCGCCATGAAAAATTCGTGGAAACAATGTCCACCCCCAAACTTACCTAACAAGGATGACAATTAGATACCTTTCATAGGCTAACTATCCATTAACTTCTCCTTCAATAATTTTCATCGGAATGATGCACAAAGGATTTCCAACTACCTTCTTAGACATAGACACATGAAAACAAATAATACAGGGAGAACAACGATGGCGAAACATCATACTCATAGTGCGGCCAAATGTGAAACACACTTATGTCACCTTCATTATCAATTCACATAACATCTTCAGGGGAAAAATATTTGAGATTAACCTGTTCACCCTCCTAAACTCTAAATCTCTAGGCGAACACTCACACTAAACCCTTGATGACCTTCAACAGTTAATCTAAGATGTGCTATTATAAACTGACCATAAAATTACCTATCGAATATATGTGATCACACGGGGATGCTCCCTCTTTGACATGTTTGAACCTTCAATACCCAATAGATTTAATTCAATGAGGAGCAACAGAGTTCAAGATCCGACTGGAATTATTCAGGAACCCATTAATGTGCTGAGTAGCGTATTTTACGAGGTTATATGCTAAGAGACACAAATATTACTACTAACAATACTGACATGGTTAATCATTGTGACGACATCAATTATTAGACAATTAAGGCATAGGGGTAACTCATACATTGGCAATAGGAACCATTAAGGAGGAATATTCAAGTACGTGACCCAGTCGTCTCCTGGAGTGTAGGGAAAGTCAGTTTATCAAGAATGAGAATACTTTGGCACCTTGAATGTGATATGGGTTTCAAAATACATGAAGTTGAATTACACTCTTAACATTAACTGATACAAGGAATCTTGCCACAAGCCTATGAGGATGAAAATAACTTAAACACTTATGATATTATCATATTTCAAACAGCTTAACCCTTCTTGATAATTGACCCTATATGAGAGAACTAAAGATACGACAACTTGTCTTCCAAATCAGTATACTCATGGTATGTGCAAAAATCTGAAGGCATCTAATCTCAACCTTTCACGAGTGAAACCACATAGCTAGGACATCCTACCATAGTGGTGAAATCATGTATTGGTTAGAGGAGTTCCAATGGTTGACGTAATGCTCCGGGAAGAAAGACAATTGAAACTCATATCCTCCTTAAGGAGATGGAATACCAGGGGTAGCAAAATTTCCCGCACATGACAATGACGTTGTCAATAATCCTAGAACCGAGTGAGCAAAAAGCCATGTAACCCATCCAATCCGACCCATTTAAGACTTTTGAAAGGGGGACGCACTTTGGTTTGAAATCATGGCAATATAAGCTTGAACTTAGGGGAAATCATTACGTTTTGGAACCTATGAGACAAGCCCACGTAGCCCTAGAAAATCATTAACAATTGCGAGAAAGTACTTAAAACTATTACGAGTTGGTATAGAACAAGGCCTCAAAGTGCCCACATGGATAAGTTTGAAAGAATGAGACATCTTAATGCATTTATTGGGGTAATATAACCTAGGTTATCTAGTCACAGGGACAAGCAGGGTAGGTAAATGAAAAGAAAGTGAGAGAGCCTATGGAAGTAACCTCTACATTGTAACCACTAGGAAGGGTGGTAATATAAAGGGATTACGAGAAGATAAATTTCTGAAAGAAGATCTATGTATGTAGTCACGTGATGTATAGCTCTAGAATTCAAAAATCCAATTATGTTTTGCAACTCTACTTCATAATGAAGCACTACAACACACTTCTACACAACCATCTATTACAAGCCACATTGGGAGATGCTATAAGACTTGACTGAGAGAAAGGCTTTGACATATGAATGTGTTACTAGGTGTATTGCTCCTTGGTCAACCCAAAACCAAAAGGCGAGAGTTAGACTGATAAGCAGATCGTTGGACTAGCACATGTGTAGATAATCCATTATCGAAAGGAGATCATTCAATCTCAGCAATTGCGGCATGCTATCAACCCTTGATGAACTTGAAGTGAGGTGGGAACCCAATGAGATAGTATAAAATAATCATGGAAGGTTTGCAGATGTTCATAACGAGTTCTCTATGGATTTTGACTTGAGAAATACCCAGATGCTAATGAAAAACAGAAAATAGGAGAAACAGGCGTTGTGCTACAATAACCCCCAAAGGTGCGCTTGGTCTTGACGGAGAGCCTAGTAAGGGTCCTTACGAGAAATAAAGTGCTACAATGACACATAGAAGGATATGCTCTCTCATGGTTATCGAACAAGTGTGGGGAAACTAGCACAATGAATTCACTAACTAAGGAACACAATTATCACATGTTGTGGAGCTGTAAAGAGAAAATAAACATGTGTTATGAGCTGGACATGCTTCTGCTATATTAACTCCCAACTGCAATACATGACCACGCCACGGGCAACCACGATACTAGGAACAAAGTGAGCTACTTACTGCGGGATGTCCCAAGTGGACACGAAAGTTATACTAAGATGGTGACACAAGATCTTCCTATGACGGGGATGTGAGGATATCAATTTTCAGAGAGACTTTATGCACACGGTGACCATTTTGATTGACATGCACTCATGTGATAGGTGTTAAGGTATGCTCTTATGTTACTAGACATTGAGAAGCTTTCATGATGATACTCGCAAGAGAGTAGAGATTGTTCAAACCATATAAGCCATATACACAAGTGAGTAAAAGAGTGACTCGAGAAGGATCGCAACACTGGGATGTTTTACATGGAACTTGACATCACATAGGTAAACTTTATGACAATGCATGCATAGGCACAAATGAGCAGACGTTGTCCATAAAAAAAAGATTTTGTAACAAATTCATCGGATGTAGTCCCCTGTTGAGAATTTAGGAAAGAAAGTGGGAAGTATTAATCCTAGAGCTATAACTCCATTCAAGGGCGTATTTATAGAACTTAATTCCACAAGAGGATGTAAATAAGAGAATTTATGATAGATTGGATTCACAACAATATGTCTCCTTCAAGGAGTAGTTACACACAAGTTTTTGTGACTCACATCTTATTAAGGCCATGTTTATGAGGACTCTTCAATATGGATGTAGACATACAATGAGTAAAATTTTTGTGTTGTTCATAATGATGTACTAGGGAGTGACTTACTTGGTGGCTTAAGTTGATAGGGCAATAACTTAATCGATGCCCCTCGACTCCACATCCCTAACGCACGTTGGTAACATACTAATATACTACATTATCTGGTGGTGCAGTGACATTAATAGGAACAAGGGTACTCCCCTTAGCAACGAGTTCTACTAGTCCCTCCATGGCTCGATACATTCTCCTAACAAACGCTTGGGCAATCTCCCCTCAGATTCTATGGTGGGGTTATTCCCTCCTTAATGCTTCAAACTCGTGGATTATGGTATCGAGATTACTCATCTGGAGAATAAGAAATAGCGAGGAAATTAGCTCCCTATCTTGGGTTATACCGCACGATCTGGAGTATCAAAGAAGGGTGAAATTCCTAACTGTCCGAATAGCCTCCAACTTATAGATGTGGTCGACAACACACTAATAAGAAGGACTCTACAAGACACGGCTCCGAGAGATCCTAGGACACTTTAAAACCTTAGGCTCTGATACCAAGTTTGTCACGCCCCAATATCCGAGGAGCGCGATCGGCGCTCAACCGAGTAAACCCGACTGAGCAAGCCTGTTAGGTTTCATACTACCCAATTTCGTCTTTGAATAAAGAGGAAATTTACATCATTAATCAAATTCTATCAACATGTCATTAACGACTTCCATATCATTTGCATTAGCAACCTCGTTCATAAGTGTCAAGATATTACAGTTTTATACAACTTTGCCAAATTTCAATATTTCTATTTTGATTCGAATACCCGACACCACCCACAACCTGTCTACGGAGCCTCTAAATAAAACTAAAGAGAAATATGGAAATGCCGGCAACAAGGCTCCGGCTAACCTCAAAATACAAGTACATGATGAACAAATGATACAGGACCCCGAAATAAAGTAGGGCTCACCAAGTCGGCTGAAAAGAGGATGCGCCACTAGCTGCGACCAACACTATCTGCTATGGAACCACCTACATCCATTTAAAGATGTAGCGCCCCCGGAAAAACGGACGTTAGTACCCTGCAATAGTACTAGTATGTATAACAAAACACCATCTCATTAGAAAGAACTATCATACAAGAGCAAAGAAATCATAAATATTCAACAAAAGCGTTAAACAATCTCCACATCATCAATAAAAAGGAATCACATAACTTCCACATAATTTTCATACCTTTAGGTTGGGACATTTCAAAACTATTCGTCATCATTCACAATACCACCGCTTTACTGCGCGGAGTCCGATCACGGCCCGATCAGCTAAGCTGCCTCATTTGAGACATATATCTCAATCACTATGTCATTATCACTTTCTGGGTTCAATATCAACACATTACCACCATGTGTGTAGCATGGCGTCCGATCACGGCTCGATCGGCTAAGCCGCCTTACCAAGTGGTTGTTCCTTTCTCATTAATCATCTCATTTCAATCTTTATTTCACATATATTAATTCATAGGCACTTAGGGCCATAATTACCACGTCATACTTGGCGCTAGGCCACATTTCACAACTCACATTCCACATCATTTTCACTTTCAACATCAAACTTACAATTTAAGATAATGGGCACAAACAAGAGCAATTCAAGTTGTAAGCATAGAGAGAGATTCACATGATTTGGCATAATAATCACGATTTAAACTTGACTTGAAATCTAGGCAATTTAGTATATAGTCCACAGTTTTCACATATCACCAATTTATCAAGAATAGCATATTGAACATATTGGGACATACTTTTTACATATATTCTTGCAACACTAATTCCTTTGAAATAACAAATACTATGTCAATCAAATTTCAGACTTACAATTTTACATGGACACCATGTGAGCTCAATTTCTAAGAAGAGGGGGTTTTAGCCATACATACCTTGTTTAAGCTTTCCTTAAGTTACTACAACGTTCCAAAAATTCTAGCAATCCCAATCTACTTTGAGACATAACAAAATTGAACACAAATTAGGAGGGTATTCATGGTTTTAGCTCATTTTAGCATTTTATCAAATACTAGTTGTGCATCTTGATTTCAAAGCTCTTTTACAAGATTTCCTTCATTCCCCAACCCAATCTTTGCTTATTTATGTTCAACAATCTTCCCACAAACCTAATTTGTAAATGCATGAATACATAATACTATTACACCCAAGAATCATACCTCAACAATCCCATCTTTTACCTAAAACTCGAAATTAAAGTCTAGTATATAGAACCTTACCTCTTAGATGAAGATCTTGTGATTGGTTTCCTTGATTCTTGAAGATTGATGGAAGATTGAATGGTTAGATTGTTAGGCTCTCTCCTTCTCTCTCTAAAATTCTCTTAACTCTCTCTAAAATCATCAGAATATCGCCCCAAATGAAACCCCTAAGCCTATATATTAAAATGGGGACGGGTCATGAAAATAGGAAGATTAACCCTCCGAATTCGTGTTTGCGGTCGCATAATGGACCGCAGAATGGGTATGCTAGCCGCAGACGCGTCGGAAAACCCAGTGCCCAAAACTGGGCTACACTGGTCCAGTTTGCGACCAGATTTGCGATCACAGATCAATTATGCGGACCGCATAATGGTTTTGCAATCGCAGAACTGACACAGGATCGGATTTTTCCAGCCTTTGGTAATTTGATCATAACTTTGTGTAGGAATGTCCAAATAACAAACGGTTTGAAGCATTGGAAACTAGAGTAGAGGACATCTTTTATGATAGGCTGTTCATCACATAAAACCTTATACATATTTAGGTATTCTCCTTCAAAGTGTGGACTTGTGCAAACTCATTTGGAATTTTAGCCCATTATGAAATTTTCTAACTTGACTTAGACATAGGCCTCCCATTAGACCCTACATTACTTATATATGACTTATACACTTATTTACCAAATCCAATAGATGCCTATCATGTTAATAGCACATAAAAAATTATAATTAGCCTACATGACACCTCGAAATCCTAAATTACTTAACAAAATTTTTTGGGGCCTTACAGCAGAGTCCGTGGAATCTTTTATGACTAGTGTTAGATAAGTTTATGAAGTATCGAACTGACTAACTGTACGGGACCAGGGTAGCTATGTATGAATGATACTATGGGTTATCGTTGATGTGTTCTATGCCTTCGAGTCAAATGGGGGATTCTGTTATCGATGATCAGATTCTAGGATCAGGTGTTATATTAATTTCTAGACTATGAGATGCTTGTATATTAGTTATGACTTGTAAAGTATGACTTCAGGAATAATTCGAGCTTGTTATTCATTGTAGATGTAGTGTGCGAGGATAAGGAATCGCTTGGCTGCTTCTTTGTATATTCATGTGTTGGTGAAAAGCGGGTTATTTGGTGCATACTTGCTGTGTATTGGATATTAGAGTATAGTGAATGGCTATCGAGGAAGTGCCGATGAGTTCAATATTCACTTGTGCTATTTAAGGATTTACGGATTTGTGTATGGTTAGGGCTTGAGATCGGTACTTGATGATGTTTGGATATGCTATATTTCTATATCAATATTGACTATACATGACAACATTAGAGAGGTGCCAGAAACAACTTCAGATTCACAGAAGTTCTATTCAGAGAGAGCATTTCAGATTGAGTTACTTTTGGATTTGGCGGCATGTGTGATTCGATGAGTTAGATTAAATTAGTCCTGATCATTTGATTATATGTTAGTGGGTTTCGAATAATTCACGATGTACGGCCATGGTTCGGGGTAGATGTCTTCTATGTGTATAGGAGGTCTATAGCGTTATGTGTTCTCCCAGATTAGGTAAGTAGGAAGTTTCTTGTTGATGGGGTGTTTATCCTACTAGTGGTTCATAGTTGATTATGAGATTTTCGTATTTCTACTAGTTGGCATTGATAGTTGTGGTGAGCAATGCGGGATTGAAATTTGCATAGCCAAGGTTGCAGTTTAGTTTCGAAGAGAGGGTCATGAGTTCTTGAAGGCATGGACGATTTCAGGTGTTTAAGACAATGCAAGAACTATTTGATGTTGCCTGAGTAGAGTGTGCAATTTAGGAGGTGCATTGTGTTTTGACTTGCGGATGCTTGACTAGTATTATGGCGATCGCCTAGTTTTGGGCTGCTTAGGTTCAGGTTTTGCCAGGTGGTATAGAAGACCAAAGTGAGTATTTTTCATAAGATAAATGTGTAGGAGTGATGTATGAATCATTTGAGTAGTGGAGTTGGGATTAGATGTAGAAATTTTGATATTCTTGAGGTTTGGAGACTTAATGTTCACGTAAGTAGACTATTCCTTTATTGTGGACTATGAAGATATGATAAGAATTAGATAGTTAATGGTATGTGTTACGGATTGGTTGCAATGGACTTTTGGATGGCTTATTACCAGTTTAGGGATGATCATAATTGGTTTGGGGGCTATTTGTAGGCCTAATCAAAGTAGTTATTCTATATCAAATCAGGTTTTCTTACTCATACACAACTATTACCATACGTATATCATCCGGAAGAATGGATGTTAATCGTGCCCTGGTCTATGTTATATGCTTCTTTCATATAATATAACGGTTTGTGAGGATACTTGATTATTACATGTATATTGTAATCTTGTTTAGGCCTTGTGGTCATATATGAGCTAGATGACTCTTGTGAAGTTGATTTGCTTATTGCACCCAAGCTGTGCTTGCCCTTTTTTCTTATTACTTTATGCCTATTCACTTTCCCAACGTTATATTTGCTCACTCTATTGTGTTTGATGTTGATGCACATGTGCTTAGTGAGCATAAGAAATATGGCTCGACGGGCATCCATAAGTGGATTGATATATTTGGCATTAGGTTGTGCGCCATGACGGAGTTATGTGGGATAACTTTCCTTATGTATATTTCGTGTGTTCTATTTTCCCTTTGTGCGATGAGTTCATGAAATTATGCTTTTTTGTTATATCAGTTGTACTTGTTGGATAGTCCTCGTACCTTATTTTCTTTTCATTTTTTGATATATATGAGTTATTGCTTGTTTGGTGTATGGACTGCAAAGTGTGAGGTTCCATGTTACTTTTTGTGTGACTTGTCAGTTGGGCTACTTGTATTGGATGAGATGAGATTTTTGGACATAGGATTTACATTATCGTATTGGTAAGGAATGTTTGAAATAATAACACTACATTTTTTCACAGAGAATTTTGCAATGCTCCTTGTCAGATGGGAGAAATGCACGACTCGTTGAGTGGGTAAGTGGTTGTTTCTACCAGTCCCTTTCATCATTGGCAGAATATAAAGGTTTGCAACAAGGTTTTTTTGAAATGAGGTTTGTTACCGGTACCGGGTTTGGTAATGAGCGGCTAATGTGGTCAGAGATATTGTTATGGGCATAAGAGCAATGGGATACAATGTGTGGTTATATATTATGAATATATTTATGATTTGTTACAGCTGGTTGAGATTGATACAATGTGTGTATGCCAAAATCGAATCTTAGAAGGAGTCCTAGATGTTGAAATTTGGTTCTGAGGCCTATCGGTTAAGATTAAACGAAGAATCTTCAGTCGAGATTGTATTGACGGGCTTTTCTTGATTGAGGTGGGATCACCCATGAGTATGTGTATAGAGAGTTTATACAGTGATTTGATGGCTTTGGAATAACTCTTGTCACATCGAGGACTGAAGTACTTTAAGTGGGGGACATTGTAACGACCCGACCCAGTGTTTTGAGCTTCGGCATTCCGTTCAGTGCTTTGAGGATTTGAGTAGCTTCTTTTGATGTATACGTCTTACATGTGTGATCGGTTTTAGTTTTCGAGTGGTTCGAGATTAATTTAGAAGAATGACTCTTGATTTGGAAGCTTTAAGTTGGAAGAGTTTACCAAGATTTGACTTTTGGTTAAACATACTCGAAATTGGGTTTTGATTCTAATAGGATATTTTTGACTTGTACGTATGTTCAGATTTTATTTTGGAGGTTCTTAGAAGAACTCCACTATATTTCTCGAAAGTTTTTAATTTGAAGAACTTAAGAGTTCATAAGTTTGACCGAATGTTGACTTTGATGTTATTGGACTTCAATTGGTGGTCTGAGACTTTGGATAGGTCTATATAGTTGAATTGAACTGGTGTGCGAAGTTTGGAAATAATCTAAAATGTGTAAGTGTGATTCAGACACTCTTTTGAAAAAATGAAGATCTAGCAACCCAAGAGAACTTCTATTTGGCTTGAGCCTCTATTCTTTGTTGTGATGTTCCCGTGGGTGTTTTGAGGCTTTCGATAATGGATTTGTAATTGTTGGTATGATTAGATGGGGTCCCGAGGGGCGCGGGACCCCATTGGATCTAAAACAAATATTGATTATTTGAGGGTCGATTTGAGGTCAGACTTGAATGAAACACATATATTCGGACTCATATTAGAATGGGTGTTCGGAATTTGTGAGTTTTGTCGGGTTCTGGCGTGCGGTCCGGGGTTGAATTTTTATTTTAATTAAAGATCGAAGCTTTATTATTCGAAATTATTTTATGTGGCTTTTATTTATGATATTAATTTATTTTTGCTAGATTCAGACTGTCCAGATGTTGATTTGCCGGGAAGGGCTTCTTAGATTGTTGATTTAGCTTACTTGAGGTAAGTGTCTTGTCTAGCTTTATTGCGAGATTTTTTCCTACTAATTGATATTGTTGCTACATGCGGGGGTAATGCATATACGAGGTGACAAACGTATATGCATGTGACAGGGTTTCTTTGCTGGGGGGGGGGGGGAGGGGGGAAGGGGGATTATATGCTTCTTTATGCCTATGTTGAACTTGATGATCCATTAACCTATGCTTCATTTAGTTGAAGACTAATAAAGTCAATTATCTGTGTTTGAATCATGTTAGAATACATGACATCTTAAAAGGGAATTAATGTGTTGTTTTCGTGATTTGTTTGCATACTTAAGTTGATCGTATTATTGGGAACCTATATCTACACTTGATTGAGCTTCTTTATTTGTAATAAGAGATGATGATTAGGGCCTTATGGCTATGTTTGGCACGGCGGGTATTTTCGTGTGGTTGATATGATGTTGGCACGATGAGTATTTCCAAACGGTTTAAAATGAGATTAGTTTGTTGGTTAATACTATGCGTAAAGGAAGTTTGATTTCCTTTATGATTAGTCATTCGCTAAGCACTTACATACTCTTTACTTCTGTTTCTACTAATGTTTGCTGTTTTGTATAATACTTTCTGTTTGAGTTCCTTGTCTAGTTACCTCTGTGTTTTCCTTTGGCATGTTACTGTTGTAGGTATGTCTTTACCTTGTCTGTTACTGTTACACCTACGCTTCTACTTGATTTACTTCTGCTACATGTCCTCTGTGAATTCATGCCTTTACTAGTTATTAGCCCATACCTGTTACATGCCTCTAATTGTCACGTGATTTACTTGTTAGATGCCTTAACCTGCTACATGTATTCATTTATTACATCTTTCACTTACTACATGTCTTCACTTACTATATGCTTTTACTCACCATATGCCTTCACTTGTTAAATGCCTTTTTTTGCTACATGCTTCTACTTGCTACATGATTTCATATATTGAATACCTGCATTCGATCCCTATTCTTACATGACAAACATCTTTACTTGTTTATGTTCAACTCTTCTTTGCTTAACCAGATTGGGTGAATTTAATTTTGGTTGTGTGTTATGCTTGGCGGAAGCCTTGTCATTATGTACGACAGACTAGCTTTGATAATAGACTACTCATCTTACTCTGTTGATTTGTATTACCTAGTTGAATACTGTGTATTTGTTTTGTCAGTGTTACATTACGAACATTTCTCGTGTTCAGTTGTTATTGTGGTGTCATATGTGTTTACCGTGAAAATGGTAATAACAACTAAATTTATTGATGGGACTCTAAAAATACGTGATCTATTTTTATGCTAGTTGTAAAGCAGTTGATGCTATATATGTGAAGTTTAAGGATGAGATACGAGCTAGAATGGATTTATAATCTAACCAATAAGTTAGCCATTCAGGGCTTCGAGTTCGATTCCCGAGCTCGGCCTCGAGCTATTAGGGGCAGTCGGAGAAGGGCTAACAGTTGCAATATAATTAAAGGAAGCTCTTTATGGCCAATGATAAGCAATAAATGAAGAACAAGTATGAAGATAGCAAGTAAGAGCAACAATATCGAGAGAGTATGTTAGAGAGAAAAGAGAGAGAGAGAGTTATTATTTATCTTGTGTAGAATAGTTGGAGCAACATCAATGCTCTATCAAATGGTAAAGATCCCCTTTATATAGAGAGGGGGGAACCATATATGGTACGACATACATTATTTGTAAAGATATGGAAAGGGGACAGCTAGATGTGACACCCTGATCTAGGTTTAGGGTAGGCCGACTGGACCTTGTCAGACTTAGCCGCGTGTCTTGGGAACTCCCCATTTAAAATCTAGTCTCGGCCGATGTTCTCTTAAGGTCGGGTGTCGACAAGATCCGAGGAAGAAGACTCGAGCGCATCTTTGCAGCCTCGAGGCTTCGAGGTGATCCTTCGAAATGGGAAATCGGACCCGTTGTTCGGGGCAACCCAGTGACGGGGAAATTGGGGCCCCCGGTTTTACCGTACACAATATGATATTATTGACATTGGGATTGGGTTGCATGCTGCAACAGTATATAATTTTGTGATTTTGGTGTTATTGGACTCGTAATTTAATGGGTGTTTGGAATTTGTGAATTTTGTAGGGCTTCGGGTGCGAGCCCGGGGTTGACCTTTTGGGTTGACTTTTTGATATGAGTTAAAGATCTTAGCTTTATCTTTTGGAATCATTTGCTACTACTATTATTGATGGTTTTAAGTTATTTTTGTTAGATTTGGATCGTTTGAAGGTTGATTCACAAGGGAAGGGCTTCCTAAAGTTCTAATTTGCCCAGCGTGGTCACATGCATAACAAATCTCAGATTTGGCAAATTGTACTGTTATGCCTCTAACTGTCACGCTCTGACCTCGGGGAGAGCGACCAGTGCTTAACCAAGATACTCTGGTCGAGCAAGCCTGCACAATGTCGTCTGCCCAATTAATCCATCAATAATGAGAAGATACATTTCATTAATTAGACAGTAAGAGGTCATATGAATAACACTAGTTCATTTTCATAAGTTACATCATTAACAAGTCTCCAAAATAGTACACTATACATTCTTAGTGGAAGTGGTACATATGATTCAATTACAACACATTCCTTTTAACTTTCCCAAAACTGAATACAACCCATGGAATGTCTACGAAGCCTCTACCAGAAACAAAAGAGTGCTACTACAGTGGCGGCAACAAGGCCTTGGCTCTACCTCAAAATTCTATGTACAAGGACAAGAGATACAGGACCTCAAAATCAAGTGGGGCTCACCAATTCAGCTGAGGAGAGGGTATGCTACTATCACGGATCAACAACACCTGCTATGGAACCACCTGCATCCATTAAAGATGCATCACCCCCGGCAAAAGGGATGTTAGTACATATGGATTAGTACTAGTATGTATGAATAAACAACCTCTCATTGGACTGAATAACGGTAAGGAAACAAGAAATAAATAAGAGACTCAAATGGTATCAAGGAATTAAGTTAGGGGCAAGTTAAACTTCAAGTATGTTTCCATATTTGTAAGTTGGGAGATCTTTAGCACCGATATACCACTGTGTTTTTAGTACGGAGTTCGATCTCAGCCCGAGACATCCACTCACAATACCACCATGTGCACGGCATGGCGTCCAATCTTAGCTCTATCGGCTAAGCCGTCTCACCACAATATCGTGTGGGTCGACATCACATCACATCTTGCTAGGAACAATCTCATCCCGTTCAAGGATAAACATCTCAACACATCCTTCTCATACCATATAAGGGGAATCAACCTCAATATAGTAACACAGGGATTTATCCCTCAATCACTCCTACACCGGCACATGTAGTTTTGGGGTTAAGTTTTTTTGACCTACCCTTCCTATGTAACTAAACGATACTCCCAAAGCATTTATTATTCAAAGGATTTCATACCCCTGTCACATATTTCCATTTCACTGGCACTAGCAGCCACAATTTTAATGTCGTTCTTGGCACGTTGTCCGTAATTCATATTTCATGATTACTATTTAACTTTCAAACATTTGAGCAATTAAGGGTCTAAGGCACATGTGATTTATTACACAATTCAACATGATAGCTTTCATTAGAATCATGTTTTTAAGTCATAACATATTAACACAAAATCATACTTAAATCACATTCTAAAATAGTAACTTAGCATAAAAAGAACATTTGGAATACAACATATATATTTTGACACAAGGCTTATTCGGAATAATTAATTTACAACAAGCAACACGGGACTTACAAGGCCATTGTGGGGTTCAATTTTAAACGAGGAGTTTAGCCAACATACCTCACTTTGAGCTTTTCTTAATTCACTACACAGTTCTAGAATCCTAGCAACTTTGATCTATTTAGAGATATAGCTAAATTGAACACTAATTAGGAAGAAGTTCATGGTTCCATCTCATTTGAGCATTTTATCATACAGTAGGTGGGAAATATGATTTCATGGTTCTCTTATGGTGTATTTCCTTCACCCCACAACCCAAAGCTACCCAATTAAGCTCAACAATCTCCCCTCAGCCCTTGATAGTACATGCACGCATGACGAACAACTCCCACACCCAAGCATTGCTTTTCTCATTACCTATTTTCAGTAAAATAACAAAATTGAGGGCTAGGGTAATCTTACCTTCAGGATTAAAGCCTAGTGAGGTTTTCCTTGCTAATTCTCCAAGCCATTAGCAAGAATTGAGAAACAATGAGTTCAGGAACCCCCTTTCACTCTAGAGCACTCACCCACTCTCAAAATGTCAAATTTTTACCTTACAAATGTTTTTAAACGACTATATATCCAAATAAGGTCGGGTTAGAAAAAATAAAAAAATGAAGCCTCGATGCAGATATGCGGTCGCATATGTGACTGCATAATGATTCTGAAGTCCGCGTAATGGCTCCCGATACTAGACATTTCAACATCATGGACACCATTACATATCTATTCAAATAAATTAGGATACTTTTTCTACATCTCTTCCTCGGCCTCCCAGGTGGCCTATTCGACTTGGTGATTTTCCCATGACACTCTCACGAAGGCAATCTCTCTATTTGTCAACTTTTGAACTTGCCTATCAAGAATTGCAACTGGAGTTTTTTCATAAGTCAATTCTTCATTATCTTCAATAGTATCAACCAGAACAATGAGAGACGGATCTCCATCCACCTTCTTCAACATGGATACATGAAACACCGGGTGCACTAAAGACATCTCTTGAGGTACTTCTAGCCTATAAGCCACCTGACCAATCCTCTGAATGATTTTGTACGGTTTGACATACCTCGGGCTCAATTTCCCTTTCTTACCAAAGTGCATTATACCCTTCATGGGGGATACTTTCAAGATTACCCAATCATCCTATTTGAACTCCAAATCTCTGCGACGCACATCTGAATAGGACTTCTGACATATCTATGAAGTTTTGAACAGCTCCTTAATGATCTTAACCCTCTCCATACCCTGATGCACAAGCTCTGGCCCTATCAACTCTACTTCTCCAATCTTAAACGATTCAACGAGAGATCTACATCTCCTACTGTATAAAGCCTCAAATGGTTCCATCTGAATGCTAACATGATAACTGTTGTAGCAGGAAAATTCTACGAGTGGCAAATCATCATCCAGCTACCCTTAAACTCAAGAACACAAAATCGCAACATATCCTCATGCGTCTGAATAATCCGTTCGACTTGCCCGTCGGCCTGTGGATGGAAATGTATACTAAGGTTTACCTTAGTACCCGACCTTTGCTGAAATTTCTTCCAAAAGTTAGTTGTGAAGTCTGCCCTCCAATAAAAAATGATGGAAACTGGAGTGCCATGCACCATGACTATTTTTTTGATATACAACTAGCATAGTGTTCCCCTGTATCAGTAGCCTTAACAGGTAAGAAGTGTGTTGACTTTGTTAGTCCATCCACAATTACCCAAATCGAGTCGAACATGCGAGGAGTGCGAGGTAGTCATACCACAAAGTCCATATAGATCATCTCCAATTTCCACATTGGAATTTCTGTATTTTGTGCCAACCCACCTGGCCTTTGGTGTTCAGCCTTCACTTGCGGACAATTTTGACATCTTGCCACAAAGTCCGCTACATTCCTCTTCACATCATTACACCAGTAGACTTTCTTAAGATCATGGTACATATTAGTAGAGCACGGGTGCATGGAATACCCAGAATGGTAAGCCTCGGTAATGATTCTTTCCCGGAGACCATCCATATTTGGAACACATAGTCGCCCTTGGTACCTTAGTGTACCATCATCCATGCCTAGAGAAAAAGCCGTGGTCTTATGTTGATGAATCCCCTCCATCAATTGTACCAACAATGGGTCGTCATACTGTTTCTCCTTGACTTCCACAACCATCAATGATTTAGCCCTATTTTGCACTATTATCCCTCCTTCACTAGAGTTCGCAAGATGAACTCCCAAACAATCCAACTGATGAACCTCCTTTTCCAACGGCCTTTGATATGCCTCCAAGTGAGCTAAACTACCCATATATTTCCACCTAAGAGCATCTGCCACAACATTAGCATTGCCCGAATGATATAGAATATCGATGTCGTAATCTTTGAGTAACTCAAGCCATCTTCGCTAACTCAAGTTAAATTCCTTCTGTCTAAAAATATATTGATGGCTCTTATGATTCGTGAATATATCCACATGGACCCTATACAAAAAATGATGCCAAATCTTCAATGCAAATACCACCGCTGCAAGTTCTAAATTATGTGTTAGATAGTTCTTTTCATGATTCTTGAGTTTCCCAGAAGCATAATCTATCACGTTTCCATGTTGCATTTATACACACCCTAGTCCGATCCTTGAAGCATCATAGTATACCAAAAACCCATATGTACCCTCTGGTAGGATCAACATCAGTACTATACTCAATCTTAATTTCTACTCTTCGAAGCTTCTTTCACAAGCATCTGACCATTGGAACTTACCTGCCTTCTGCTTCAATTTAGTGAATAGAGTGGCTAAAGTAGAGAAGCCCTCCATAAAATTCCTGTAATACCCTGCTAAGCCCAAGAAACTGCGAATCTCTATTGCAATTGTAGGTCTAGGCCAATTCTTCACAGCTACAATCTTCTGAGGATCAACCTTAATTCCTTCGATGGAGACGACACGGCCAAAGAATGTGATAGATTCAAGCCAAAATTCACATTTCAAAAACTTCGCATACAACTGGTACTGACGTAGGGTCTTAGAACTGCCCTGAGGTGATTAGTCCTCCCAATTTCGTGAATATAGAAGGATATCGTCAATAAACACTATCACAAATGAGTCAATAAAAGGCTTGAAGACTCGATTCATAAGATCCATTAAAGTCACGGTGGCATTTGTTAGCCTAAAAGACATTACCATAAATTTAAAGTGCCCATACCGGGTCCTGAAAGCTATTTTTGGAATATCCTGCTCCCTGATCTTCAATTGTTGATAAACGAATCTTAAGTCAATCTTGGAGAAGTATTTAACACCCTGCAATTGGTCAAACAAGTCATATATCCTGGGCAGTTGGTACTTATTTTTTATTGTGACCTTGTTGAGTTGCCGATAGTCAATAGACATCCTTAGTGACCCATCTTTCTTTTATACAAAGAGAACTGGTGCGCCCCAAGGCGACACACTCGGCTGGGGGAAACCCTTTTCTAACAAGTCTTTCAATTGTTCCTTTAGTTCCTTTAATTTTGTCGGTGCCATTCTGTAGGGAGGAATGGATATAGGTTGCGTGCTCGGCATCACGTCGAATAAAAAATCAATCTCCCTCTCTGGTGGAATCCTAGGAATCTCATCCAGAAAGACCTCCTGAAATTAATTTAGAACCGGCACGGACTCAAGTGTAGGTGTCTCAACATCGGCGTCCGTAACCCAGAATGAATAGTAAATACACCCCTTGTTAATCATCTTCATGGACTTAAGGTAAGAAATAAACCTACCCTTCGGCACAACATCATCCCCCTTTTATTTGATCACTGACTCATTTTGAAATTCGAACCTAACGATCCTAGTTCAGCAATCAAGCTTGGAAAAATATGAGTAAAGCCAGCCAATCCCCATTATTACATCAAAGTCAACCATCCCAAATTTAATGAGATCGGCTATGGTATCCCGACCATGCACCGTGACAATACAATCCTATAAACCCGCACGGCCACAATAGACTAACCAACCGGAGTAGACACAGAGACGGTTCATGAAGCTGTTCCGGTTCTATCCAAAATTCCATAGGAACATAGGGAGTGACATAGGACAAAGTGGAACCGGGATCAATAAGAGCATACACATCATAAGATTGGACAGTCTATATATACCTATCACAATATCTGGAGAAGCCTCTGAACTCTGAGACCCTTCATATCATAGAAACGGCTGTGTCGTCTCGAACTCTGTGTACAATCCCTAGCTACACCATGCCTTGCGGGTGCTAGAGTTCCTCGAGTTGGGGGAGGTGTTGCGGATGTAGTAACTACAGAACTAGCTAGTTGTGATGCTCACCTGTCCATGCTCTAGTGGGACAAGCGCCAATCCCTCTAAATATGACCCTGATACCATACCGGTAGCATATAGGCTAGTCCATGAACAAGACCCCAAGGTGCATCTTCCCACACTTAGGGCATGGGGGACCTCCGCTGCTGCTGAAATTTCCCACCAGGCGAACCCTACTAGTAGGATTCCCTGCTGCCCTGGTTAGGCCTAAAACGACCCACTGTTGATGACCTTGCCTGGATGGTTGTGCACTAAATGAAGATTGAGCAAAGGACTGAGATGGACCTGACGACCCTCCCTTAAACGCTGATCTGCCACCACCATCCCCAAAAGTACCACTAAAGTTGCCCGCTTAGCGGGCACTGTTGCTACCCTCTTGCTCGATTATATTCTTCAGTTTGCGGGTCTTTATAGATTGAGAAAAATCTACCATTTTACCATTGTTCATATCAGAATTCAAAGCAGTTGTAGCGGCCTAATTAATAACCAAAGGTCCAAGTGCACAAACCGTTGCACTCTAGCCTCCATAGTTGGCAGCATGTAGATGGAAAATTTGGACATGCGTGCGAATCTCAAATAATACTCCCACACACTCATGCTACCTTGTTTCGGGCTCTCAAATTCGGCAACACTTGCTGTCTTAGTCTTGGCAAGTAAGAAATGATCAACAAAAGCATCGGCAAACTCACTCCACCTCGCCATAGGGCTCCCTTACTCACGGGAGTCCTACCACATCTAAAACCATGAATAGGACACCCTTTCAGGCGGTAGAAGGCCAACTCCACTCCATTCATCTCAGTAGCACACATAACTTGGAGGGTCTTGTGCATCTCACAAATAATGTCTTGGTGGTCGTCCTCAGTAGCACACATAACTCGGTGGAACAATCTTACAATCAACATTATCGCACGATCTAGAACATCAAAGAAGGTATTATTCCTAAATGCCCAAGTAGCTTCCTAGTTATAGATGTGGTCGAAAACACACCGATAAGAAGGACTGTACTAGACACAGCTCCGAGACATCCTAGAACACTCTAAAACCTTAGGCTCTGATACCAAGCTTGTCACACCCTGACCTCGGGGAGCACGACCGGCACTCAACCGAGATACCCTGGTCGAGCAAGCTTGTGTAATGTCGTCTACCCAATTCACCCATGAATAAAGAGAAGACACATTTAATAAATTAGATAGTAAGAGGTCATATGAATAACACAAGTTCATTTTCATAAGTTACATCATTAACAATTCTCCAAAATAGTACACTATACATTCATAGTGAAAGTTGTACATATGATACAATTACAACACTTTCAATTTACTTCCTGAAAACTAATACAACCCAAAGTATGTCTAAGGAGCCTCTAACAGAAGCAAAAGAGTGCTACGACGGCGCCGAAAATAAGTCCCTAGCTATAACTAAAAATGCTATGTACAAGAACAAGAGAAACATGACCTCGAAATGAAGTGGGTCTTACCACGTCAGCTGAGGAGAGGGTATGCTTCTATCACGGATCAACACCACCTACTATGGAACCACCTGCATCCATTAAAGATGTTGTGCCCCCGCCAATAAGGGACATTAGTAAATATGTAGTAGTACTAGTATGTGTGAATAAACACCTTCTCAATAGAATGAGTAACAGTAAACGGAAAAGGAAACATGAAATCAATAAGAGACTCAAACGGTATGAAGGAGTCAAGTTAGGGGCAAGGTAAACTTCAAATAAGTTTCTAAGTAGGGAGATCTTTAGCACCGATATACCCCCAGGTTTTTAGCACGGAGTCTGATCTCAGCCCGATCGTCTTAGCCGTCTCACACCAGGACATCCACCGACAATTCATCCATGTGCGCGGTTGGCGTCTGATTCAGCCCATTCGGCTAAGGCGTCTCGCCACAATGTCGTGGGGGTCGACATCACATCACATCTTGCTAGCAACAATCTCATACCATTCAAGTGGAAACTTCTCAACACATCATTATCATCCCATATAAGGGCAAACAACCTCAACATAGTAACACAGGGATTTAACCCTCAACCACTCCTACAACGGCATGTGTTTTTTCGGGGTTAGGTTATTTTGACCTACCCTTCCTCGTTGACTAAAATATACTCCAAAAGAATGTACTATTTAAAGGATTTCATACCCCTTTCATAATATTTTACACATCTTTCTATTTACTTGCACTAGTAGCCACAATTTTAATGTCGTTCTTGGCACATTGGCCGTAATTCATATTTCATTCTAACTACTTCAAATTCAAATATCTTCACGGTTCTTCAACAACAAACATTTCCATTCAAGACTTTAAGTACACATTTGAGCAATGAAGGGTCTTAGGCACACGTGATTTCTTACACAATTCGACATGATAGCTTTCTATAGAATCACATTTTTAAGTCATAGCATATTAACACGCAACCCATACTTAAATCACATTCTAAAATTGTAACTTAACAACAAAACAAGAACATTTGGAATACATATTGAACACATATATCTTTTTACAGAAGGCTTATTCGGAATAATGAATTTACAGTGAGTAACATTGGACTTGCAAGGCCATTGCAGGGTTCAATTCTAAAACTGGAGTTTAGCTAACACACCTCGTTTTGAGTTTTCCATAATTCACTACCTAGTTCCATAATCCTAACAACTTTTATCTATTTAAAGATATAGCGAAATTGAACACAAATTGGGAAGGAGTTCATGGTTCTAGCTCATTTGAGCATTTTATCATACACTAGGTGGGCATTATGATTTCTAGGTTCTCCTATGGTGTATTTCCTTCAACCCATAACCCAAGGTCCACCAAATTAAGCTAAAACATCTCCCATCAACCCTTGATAGTACATGCATGCATGACGAAGAAGTCACACACCTAAGCATTGCTTTTCTTATTACATATTTTCAGTAAATCACGAAATTGAGGGCTAGGGAGTAGAATCTTACCTTTAGGATGAAAGCCTAGTGAGGTTTTCCTTGCTAATTCTCCAAGCTTTGATCAAGAATTGAGATATAATGTGTTTAGGAACCCATTTCACTCTAGAGCCCTCGCCTACTCTAAAAATGTTATAGTTTTACCTTATAAATGGTCTTCAACGACTATATATTGAAATAAGGTCGGGTTAGAAAAATTAGAAAAATGATGGCCCGATGCAGATCTGCGGTCGCATATGTGATAGCATAATGATTCTGCGGTCAGCATAATAGCCCTTTGATACTGGCCATTTCTGCTTCACTCTAAGGTAGGTCTGTGGTCCGCTGTCCATTTCTGCGATCGCATAATGCGCCGCAGAACTCCTCTTAGGAAACTTTTGTGTTGGATCTGTGATGCGTTATGCGACCCGCGAAATGATTATTCGGCTGCATAATGGACCGCATAATGATCCTAAACTTAGCTCAAGTTTCTTCTTTATTCAACGGTAGATCTGCGGTACACAAATCAGTTCTGCGATCGCAAAATGGACCATAGAAACGTCACGCACTTCCAAATATTTTTTTCAACTACCCAACGCATTATTCAACCCAAAAAGTCTGTACCATCAACACCTAAATCTAACTTGGCACCACGAAATCTCGGGTTTTTAGGTGAATTTTTTTTACGGGGCATTATATCCTCCCCCGCTTATGATTATTCATCCTAAAATGAGGGTTAAAATTTGCCATTAGCATCCAATGTGACTTAGCTGCTATAACAGACACCAGCAGTTCCAAATCTTTTACTAACTCCTTACATTTCCAAAATTTTCGCCAAATTCTTCCTTGTAATTAAGCCTATCCACCTTCCCGAGAATCCCAATATCAGACCTAACAACATAACCAAAACACAACGATGTAAACCAACAGGGAAACAACACCGGCCACAATGCCATTCAATATTAAATTACCAAGAAGGAGTAAGCTCCACATAAGTCGTACAAGAAAAGCATATTTTATAGAAAGTTAGACTTCAACATCATGGACACGATTACATAGCTATTCAACTAAATTAGGATACTTCACCTTCATCTCTTCCTCGGCCTCCTAGGTGGCCTCTTCAACTTGTTAGTTTTGCCAAGACACTTTCACGGAGGCAATCTCTTTATTTGTCAACTTTTGAATTTGCTTATCAAGAATTGCAACTGGAATCTCTTCATAAGTCAATTCTTCATTAACATCAATAGTATCAACCTTAACATTTAATTACAGATCTCCAACCACCTTCTAAAACATGGGTACATGAAACACCGAGTGCACTAAAGAATTCTCTGGAGGTAGTTCTATCCTGTAAACCACCTGACCAATCCTCTAAATGTTTTTGTACTGTTTGACATACCTCGGACTCAATTTACCTTTATTAAAAAACCGCATTATACCTTTCATGTGGGAAACTTTCAAGAATACCCAATCATCGTCTTTGAACTCCAAATCCCTGCGACGCTCATCAGAATAAGACTTTTGACGACTTTGAGCAGTTTTAACCTGCTCCTTAATGATCTTAACCTTCTCCATGGCCTGATGCACGTGGTCTGGCCCTATACATATCCTACCGTATAAAGCCTCGAACGATGCCATGTGAATTCTAGCATGATAACTGTTATTGTAGGTAAATTCTAGCAGTGGAAAATGATCATCCCAGCTACCCTTAAAGTAAAGAACACTAGCACGCAACTTATCGTCAAGCGTCTGAATAGTCGCTCGGCTTGCCCGTCGGTATGTGGATGGCAAGTTGTACTAAGGTTACCTGAGTACCCAACCTTGCTGAAATTACTTCCAAAACGTTAGCTGTGAACTGTGCCCCCCAATCATAAATTATGTAAACTGAAGTGCCATGCAGCCTGACTATTTCCTTCATATACAACAAAGCTTACTGTCCCGCTGTGTCAGTAGCCTTATCAGGTTTGAAGTGTGCTAGTTTAGTGAGTTGATACACAATCACCCAAATCAAGTCGAATATACGAGGAGTGCGAGGTCGTCCTACCATAAAGTCCATATTGATCATCTTCCATTTCCACATTGGAATTTCTATGTTCTGTGCCAACCCACCGGGCCTTTGGTGTTCGGCCTTCACTTGCTGACAATTTGGAAATCCTACCACAATGTCCGCTACATTCCTCTTTATATCATTCCACCAGTATACTTCCTTTATATCATGGTACATCTTTGTAGAGCCTGTGTGCAAGGAATACCTAGAAGTGTGAGCCTCGGTAATGATTCTTTCTCGGAGACCATCCATATTTGGAACACATAGTCCCCCTTGGTACCTTAGCGTACCATCATCAATGCCAAGAGAAAAATCCATGGTGTTATGTTTATGAATCCCCTCCTTCAATTGCACCAACAATGGGTTGTCGTACTGTTTCTCTTGAATTTCACAACCATCGACGATGCAACATGTTTTATACAATTACCCCTCCTTCACTAGAGTCTGCAGGACGAACTCCCTAACTAGCCAACCGATGAACCTCATTGGCTGACGACCTTTGATATGCCTTGAAGTGAGCTAAACTACCCATAGGCTTCCGGCCAAGAACATCTGCCACAACATTAGCCTTCCCCGGATGATATAAAATATTGATGCCGTAATCCTTGAGTAACTCAAGCCATATTCTCTGTCTCAGGTTGAATGCTTTCTGTCTGAAAATGTATTGAAGGCTCTTATGATCCGTGAATATATCCACGTGGACCCCATAAAAATAATGACACCAAATCTTTAATGCAAATACCACCGCTACAAGTTCTAAGTCATATGTTTGATAGTTCTTTTCATGATTCTTGAGTTTCCTAGAAGCGTATGCTATTACTTTGCCATGTTTCTATAATACACACCCAAGTCCGATCCTTGAAGCATCTCAATATACCACAAACCCATATGTACCCTCTGGTAGGGTCAACACCGGCACCGTAATCGATCTTTATTTCAACTCTTGGAAGCTTCTTTCAGAAGCATTTGACCATTGGAACTTAACCGCCTTCGGCATCAATTTAGTCAACGGAGAGGAATGTGTAGAGAACCGCTCTACAAACTTCTTTTAATACCTTGCTAAGCCCAAGAAACTACGAATCTGTATTGGAGTTATGGGTCTAGGCCAATTCTTCACAACTGCAATCTTCTGAGGATCAACCTTAATTCCTTCTCTAGAGATGACATGACCTAAGATTGTGATAGATTCAAGCAAAAACTCACATTTCATGTAAGGCCCCGTGAAAACTTTACTCAAAACCTAAAAGCTTGTAGTGCTAAATTAGGAATATGTATTAGAAATTTGTAAAATCCTTCGCAGCAAGCTTACGCGCCGCGGTTCGGACCCTTTGGACTGATCTATGCATTAAAAAGTCAAGGAATAATGTTTTCCAGAAAAGTGCGATTCTACGGTCCAATATGCGGTCACAAAACAGCTATGCGGACCGCATAGTCGCCATAGAGTCAAGCAGTGTGATGGTTATTTTTAAGGTCAACTATGCGGCCAATTATGCGATCGCATAATCGACATGCGGGCCGCATAGTCATCGCATAATCCCCTTGGAATTTTTGCAAGGAGCAGTTCTGCGGTGCATTATGCAACCGCAGAACAGGTATGCGGACTGCATTTTTGTTGCATACCTAGGCAGATTGTTCAAGTTTTTGGGAGCATTTTTGCGGTCCATTCTGCGGGCCGCATGTCAATTTTGCGATCGCATATGCGATTGCAGATCTGAGTCGGGGCTCCAGATTTCTAAATTTTAAACCCGACCCTCCGCCGTTATATCCTGTGCAATAGCTCATTTTGAGCCTATTTTCCTGGTGCTTTTAGAGTGAGAAAGAGGGTCTTAGAGAGGGGAGGTGCCTTTCATCAACATTGACCCACAAATCCTTGTTAAAACATTGAAGATAATCAAGTGAATCACCTAAATCTTCATCCCAGGAAGTAAGACTTCATCACCTTAGCTCTTATTTTTAAACATAACTATAAGGGGTCATTAGTGAGGTAATTCATGGGGATAAGGGTGACTACATTGCATACATCTGTTCTTAGAAGATTTGTGGAAATTATAAATATAGAGGCATGGGGAAAGGGCTAGTGTAATCTTGCATAAAAGCACCATAAGACCTTAACGAACACTCAATGCTTGATAAAATGCTCAAGCGAGCTAAGATTATGATCTTCTCCTAATTATGGGTTCAATTGTGCTACATTGCTTAAATAGATTGAAGTGCAAAACATTCCGGAACATTATCGGATTAAGGGAAAGCTCAATTGAGGTATGTATGGCTAAAACCCCGTCTTTTAGAAATTAAGCTCCGTTGGTGTTTGTGTAAATACGGTAAGTTTAATGCTGAATTGTTGTATTAATTTTTGTTTCACATGAATGTGGGGTTGCAACCTTATATGCGTGGAAGATGTGTCTCAATATGATCAATGTGTTTGTCTTGATAACTTGAAAAGGTGCAAGGAATATGAATCATGCATTGAAATGGTTAGGCCTTAGATTGAGATTGAAGCTGCATATGTTGTGCCATCTATGTGAAGTCTCATCTGCGCCTACAATTTTATTTGCTCTTGTGTGCCCATATTATCCTAAATTACAAATCTAACATTGAAATTGGGAATGATGTGAGATGTGGCCTAGTGCCAAATATATGACGTGATAGCTGTGGCCCCAAGTGCCTATGAAACAATTTGTGGGAAACAAAGATTGAAATGAGATGATTGATGGAAAAGGGAAACGCCTTGGTAAGGCGGCTTAGCAGATCGGGCCGAGATCGGACGCCATGTTACGCACTTGGTGGTATGTGTTTGTGATTGAAGTGTATGTCTCCAATGAGGCAACCTAGCCGATCTGGTCGAGATCGGACTCCGCTCAAGATAACGATGGTAATGGGAACAATGATGAACAGTATGAAATTCCCCAAAATAAAAGCTATGGAAACACGATGTGAAAATTGTATGATTCTTTTATTTAATATTGTTGTGGTCATTTAAAGTTTCCTTTGAGTTATACTTGTGATTGCCTTATTTTTGTATGAAATTTCTTTCTAACTAGATGGCGTTTAGTTATACATACTAGTACTATTCCATGGTACTAACGTCCCTTTTTTCGGGGGCGCTACATTTTTAAATGAATGTAGGTGGCTGCATAGCGGATAGTGCCGATCGCGCGTAGCGGAGTGTTCTCCTTTAAAAGTCTTGGTGAGCCCCCTTTTCTCCTTCAAGGGGTTATGTTGTACATCTTTGTTGTAGACTTCCAGTTTTGAGGTATAGGCGGGGCCTTGTTGCCGGCATTGTTATAACTTGTCTTTTGTATCCATAGAGGCTTCGTAGACGTTTGTGTGGGTTACTTATGGGTGTTGGATGGGTCCATGAACTATGTTGTAATTTTAAACTCATGCTTTCTCTAAATTGTAACTGTATGGAAATCTTGGAACCTAACTACGGTTTAAGGTTGTGATATAAAATGAACTATCAGTGTTTAATGTACAACCCTTCCTATTGTCTAATTTAACGAAAGCCGGATTCCCTGATCATATTGAGCTGGGTAGAAAGTGGTTGATAAGGCTTGCTCAGTTGGGTTCACTCGATTGAGCGCCGGTTGCACCTCCCGAGGTTGGGGCGTGACAAACTTGGTATAAAAGCCTAAGGTTTTAAAGTGTCATAGGACGTCTCTGAGCCATGTCAAGTAGAGTCCTTCTTATTGGTGTGAAGTCGACCATATCTATAAGTTGTAGGCTACTTGGGAATTAGGAATAACACCTTTCTTTGATATTCTGGATCGTGCGGTAATTGTGAAACTATTCCTCATCTAACTAGTGCATCCCTTCAATTTTCAGTACATGGCACTAAGAAGAAAGCCAGAATTGGCCAAGGAGCCAGTGCCACCCTAGGAGTGGTCGATGATCCACTGCTTGAGGATAATCGCCATGCTATCACCCTGCCAGATTCTTCTATTCCGGAGCAGACTACCTCGGTTCCTGCATCTACAGGGGGTACCACTATCCCTCCCATTGATACTCCTGTTCCACCTTCAGCCCCAGCTTTCGGTTCTGGTATTTCTGATGGGATCTTAGGGGAGCTATTCAGATGTTGACTCAGCTAGTGGCCTCTCAGGCCCAGAGGTCAGGTGCTACACCCAATTCATCTAGCCAGCAAGGGGATTCCACCAGTTCTAGGGTGAACAGATTTCTTCAATTAGACCCTCCAGTGTTTACGGGTGCAATTCCGGAAGAAGACCCTCAGGATTTTATTGATGAGATGCACAAGACCGTCAGGGTTATGCGTGCAACTGAGACAAAGGGATTAGAGTTAGATACCTACTGTCTGAAAGGGGTGGCCTATTCGTGGTTTGAGTTGTAGGAAGATTCCCGTGAGGAGGGGAGCTCTCCGGTGAGGTGGAGCGAGTTTGCCGATGCATTTATAGATCATTTCCTGCCTGCCGAGACAAGGGCAGCCCGTGTAGCAGAGTTTGAGAATCTGAAGCAAGGTAGTACAAGTGTGTGGGAGTACCACATGGAGTTTTCTCGCATGTCCAAATTTGCTATTCACATGTTGCCCACAATGGAGGCTAGGGTGCGCCGGTTTGTTCAGGGCCTTAATTCTTTGACTATTAATGAGGCTTCTACAGCTGCCTTGAATTCTGACATGAATTATGGGAAGATGGTAGCATTTTCTCAGGCCATAGAGAACCGCAAACTGAAGAACAGAATGGAGAGAGAGGGTAGCAGAAAGACCTGGTCTACGGGCAACATGGGTGAGTCACTAGGTGGGGGAAGATCAGCTTTCCGGGGAGGATCATCAGGGCCGTCCCAGTCTGTTGCACAGTCTTCAGCCAGTGCACCGCCATCAGGGCCCAGCCAACAACAGTTGTGGAGTCGTTTCAGGCCCAGTCAGGGCGACAGGGGATCCCACCAGCGGGGTTAGTCAGGAAAGAGGTCCCAACGGCAGCAGAGGTCTTCGTGCCCCAAGTGCGGGATGATGCACTCAGGGGTTTGCTTCTTGGAGTTACCCGTATGCTATGGATGTGGGATGAGGGGTCATATTCAGAGGCATTGTCGTGTATCCCGCCAGGGAGCGGGCAGGGGCACAACACAGCCAGCCAGCCCAATAGCTGCTACATATTTAGCCCCCTCTCTGGCTCGAGGTACCCCAGCACCCGCGGGGCATGGTGCAGCTAGGGGTGGTGCGCAGAGTTTGGGAGGACCCAGCCGGTTCTATGCTATGAGTGGTCGCTAGACTGCAGAGGCTTCTCCAGATGTTGTTACAGGTATTCTGACTATCCAATCTCATGATTTGTATGCACTTATTGACCCCGGTTCCACCTTGTCCTATACTACCCCTTTTGTTGCTATGGAATTTGGGATAGAACCGGATCAGCTTCATGAGCCATTTTCGGTGTCTACTCCGATTGGTGAGTCAATTACGGCTGCTCGAGATTATAGAGATTGTGTTGTCACGGTACGTGGTAGGGATACCATGGCGATCTTGTAGAATTGGGGATGGTCGATTTTGATGTAATAATGGGAATGGATTGGCTTTATTCATGTTTTTCCAAGCTTGATTGCCGGACTAGAACTATGAGGCTTGAGTTTCCCGATTAGCCCGTTGTCAAATAGAAGGGGGATAATGTAGTGCTTAGAGGTCGGTTTATTTCTTACCTTAAGGCCGTAAAGATGATCAAGAACGGGTGTATCTACCATTTAGTTCGGGTTACAGACACTGATGCCGAGGCACTTAGCCTTGAGTCCGTGCCCGTCGTGAATGAATTTCTGGATGCCTTTCCAGATGAGCTTCTTGGGATCCCACCAGATAGGAAGATTGATTTTGGGATCGCTGTGATGCCAGGCACGCAGCCTATATCAATCCCACCTTACAGAATATCACCGGTAGAATTGAAAGAGCTAAATGAACAATTGAAGGATTTGTTAGCAAAAGGTTTTCTTCCGGCCAAGTGTGTCACCATGGAGCGCACTGGTTTTGTTTGTAAGGAGGAAGGATGGGTCGCTGCGGATGTGTATTGACTACCGGAAACTTAACAAAGTCACAATCAAAAATAAATACCCTCTACCAAGGATAGATGAATTGTTTGATCAATTGTAAGGTGCTATGTGTTTTTCGAAAATTGACTTGCGGTCCGGGTATCACCAATTAAAGATAAAGGAGCAGGATGTTCCAAAAACAACTTTCAGGACTCGGTATGGGCACTTTGAATTTCTGGTAATGTCTTTTGGGCTAACAAATTCCCCAGCAGCATTCATGGATCTTATGAATCGAGTCTTTAAGCCTTTTCTAGACTCCTTTGTGATAGTGTTCATTGACGATATGCTTGTGTATTGTCGGAGTCGAGAGGATCATGCTAACCATCTCAGGGCAGTTTTGCAGACTGTTCACCGTGAAAATGGTAACGACAATTAAATTTATGAAATGGGACTCTAAAAATACGTGATCTATTCCCAAGCTAGTTTGTTAGAGTAGATGATGCTAGTATTATGAGTTTTAATGATTGGGCGGAAGATAAACGAGGTAACGAGCGAACCAAAGAGCCTGTTACCCGGGCGTAAGCTTGGTTGATTGGGACTTCGAAGTCGACCTCGAGGTCGAGCTCGGGTTGTCGGGGATGCTCGGGAGTAATCTAACAGCTAGAGATATAATCAAACGAAGCTAGTTATAACCTAAATTGAGTTTGTACGATGAAGAACACATAAGAAATAAAGAACACATATAAAATGAAGAACACATATAAAGGCAAAGGATATCGAGATATCCTCAGTATCAGTGAGAGCCAATAAGCTTTAGTAAGCAGAGAGAGAGAGAGAGAGAGAGAGAGATATTATTGCACTTTGTAGAATTGTGGGAGCAACATCTGTCCCTTACAAGGTAGGGCGAGTCCCCTTTATATAGGAGAGGAAACTTAGTAATAAATACATGTAGATCTAATTTACGAAATATGGAGATGTGATGTCTTGACTCGACACCCCAAACGTAAGCTAGGGATATGCCGACCCCTATCAGACTCAACTGCGTGCTTTGGGGGCTTCCCCCCTTTGTCTTTATCTCGGCCTCGAATCCGACCTTGACAAGCCTCGAAGGAGAGGACTAAGTTGTTACTTCATATCCTCGAGGTCTCGAGATATCTTTCCGAGGTGGCGTCATGTCCTCGTGTTCTCAAGTTACCTCCCCCGAGATGGCTTAATGGCGGGGAATTAGGCCCTTTGATTTTACCGCGTACAGCTAGTCTCCACGTTTCTCAGAATGAAGCGATGGGAAACGGTTATGACCATTGACTCCTCGAACTTCTCATGGCGATAGTGCGTTGGCGATCCGCGTCGTGGCGCAATCTTTTGTGATAGATGGCATATCTCATAGACTCCTACACGATATTCTTCCACTTCCGTTCTTCAAGGTAAAAAGTGCTGCCGTCGATTTGGTTTTTCAAGGATTTTCGTCGGTCTGCTTTCCAGAGCCTCGACAACCGTGTTGCTGCTCCCTATAAATAGGGCGCCTTGGCGTTGTTTTTCCTATCCCAATATCTTCATCGGCATGCTTTGCCTATTCCTTCTTGTCAACTTCTTCTATCTTTGAACGTCATGCTTGGGGCTTATAGCCTCAAGACCGTTAGGAGGAGTTCCCTTAAGTTGTGCTATGGCCCTTCGTCGGGGCGTCCCCTTGTCGAGCATAATCGCGTTGTCCCGCTATGGTCGTTGGCCTATTGGTGTTTGCTGCTGCCGTTGGCCCGAGGTGGCGATGGATGGGGAATCGGTCTTCCCCTTATGTAGGTAGTCGTACGGATTATGCACTGCTGCTCACTCTCCTACCCGGGCTTGGTATGGCACCTCATCCTTAGGGCTCTTTCTTTCCCGAGGGATAAGGTGGCCCTCTCGGTCGTTGAGGTTGAGGCCCGCCGAATCTCCAACTTTTGGTTTTGGCGGGCTATGTCTCTTTTCTCTGTCTCCTTTGTGTCTCCTCCTTTTCATCTTCTCCATCTCCTCTGGCGGGAATCCCTTGAGGGATTGAGCTGGGAACCTAGAGGAGGTGAAGGTCGAAGGGATCACCCTCAAGGGTGTGACGCTTGAGGATGATGATATCAGAGATGTACCATCGAGGGCGGACTGGGCTTCCGGGTTTCATCACATGTACATCCTTCCGTTCCTTCGCTGTAGGGGTAGACTCCCATAGGCCTTAGCAATTGTATGTAATGACCCTTCGAGGGCTTTTGTGAACGTATGCCATGACCCCTCGGGGGCTGTTGTACATGGAATTTTATGAACATGAATTTATTCCTTTGATTTTTGCCTTCAATTTTTGCCTTTGAATTTTTCCTAGTAATTGCACGTGTTCATACCCCTTGAGGCCCTTTTGAACGCCTCTTTTTTGCTTCTCGACTGTTGGTGTTCGGCCGGGGTGCGAGCATCCTTTCAGTTCTTCTACTGATCGACGTGGCTCTCTTTCGAGGCCATCGTTGTACCTCGGGGCAACCCTGGGTTGACCGGTTAGGTCTGGGCTGCCTAGGCCTTCTGAATCGTATGGAGATAATGTGTCGAACTTTGGGGCCTTCGAGGATGGTATCCTGGGCGAAGGCCAGCTTTGGGTGCCGGGGGGTCCCCTTTGATTTCCGATGTGGACAGCTTCCCTTAGATTTGTAGGAGATAGATCTTTGCTGAGCGATTGCCTACACTCAGGCACTGCTTCGAACTTTTGCGGAGCTTTTGCAATTTGATATCATCCTATTGGACTATATCTCGAGGCGGGATGCCATCCCGAGCCTGGAGATAATGCGGACGGTTCCTCGAGTCTGGGGGTCTTGTCAAAGGATACTTTCGGGGTCGGATATCATCCCATTGAACCATATCGATGTCGTATTCTCCCCGGGGCCGACTCCGGGCAGGCGAAACATTACCGTTTCTTATCATATAAGTGGGGCGGCTTCAGCTTCTTCGCAGGACTTCACTACTTTGAGGTAGCTGTGCTCCTGCTTTGGCATAGGGTTCCTCATTTCCCTAGGTGCAAGAAGTGTTGGTGTGTGCCCTTGCTTTGCTCTGTCTAGTATTACCATAGTCATGGCAACCACTTTGGGGGCGGCTATGGCAGAGAGCGGAGAGTGTTGTTCCTGGCGCTCGGGAGTTGAGGGATTTTGTTCTGATGACGGTTTCTTTGTGTAAGGCCCCATGAAAACTTGTACTCAAAACATAAAAGCTCGTAGTGCCAAATTACGAATATGTGTAAAGGGCAGTTCTGCAGTGCATTATGCGACCGCAGAATGGGTATGCGGACCGCATTTATGCCGCAAACTCAGACAGAATGATCAGATTTTGGGAGCACTTTTGCGGGTCCATTCTGCGGGCCGCATTTCCACTTTGCGATCGCAAACTTGACTCGGGGCTCCAAATTGAGAACGGTGATGAGTCTATGAAAGAAATGCCCCAAATTGAATTATGGATATTTTATGCAAGATTATATGGCTTCTATATGTGATGATGTGGTGTCCGGTTCAAACCTTTGATTTACTCTTGTGATTTCTTTGTTCTTGCTTGATAGTTCTTTCTAGTAAAATGGTGTTTAGTTATACATACTAGCACTATTCCATGGTACTAACGTCCCTTTTGCCGGGGGCGCTACATTTTTAATGAATGTAGGTGGATCCATTGCGGATAGTGTCGACCGTGCGTAGCAGGTTACCTTCTTCTCAAGTCATGGTGATCCCCCTTCCTCCTTCAAGGGGCTGTATTGTATATCTTTTGCTGTTGTGGATTCCTATTTTGAGGTATAGCAGGGGCCTTATTGCCGCCATTGTTGTACTCATCTTTTGTATCCTTAGAGGCTCCGTAGACATGTGTGTGCGTCATGTATGGGTGTTGTGGGGGCTCATAAACTATGTTGTAATTATAAACTCCTGCTTTGTATAAATTGTAACCTTATGGGAATTCCGGAAACTAACTTAAACTATGGATTAAGCTTGTTATATGGAATGAACTATCATTGTTGAATATACTACCTTTCCTTGGCTAAATAAAAAGGGAAACATGGTTATCTTCTTAATAAAGAGTGGGGTAGGAAGTGTGTGTTAAGGCTTTCTTGGTTGGGTTCACCCGATCGAGCGCCGGTTGCACCTCCCGAGGTTGGGGCGTGACACTTTGATAAGAGGGGAGCAATTGGAGATGGTGAGAAAATACTGCGGATGGAGCGAGGGGGTAGCGCTGCAGGTGCTTCCTTCGGGAGAGAACGTAACAGATTCCGTTGATGGATTTTTGAGTGTATACCTGTATCCTTTCGCATTTGGCCCCCTCGATAGGGTCGTTCTTGATTTTTTGCTTGAAGTATCGGGTTACTTCGGCGCAGATACATCCGTCGTTTTGGCGGGCGGTGCTGATGATGAGATTCTTTGCGGAGAAGGCCGATCTCAAATTTACGCTCGATCACCTCATCCGGCTGTATCGGCCCTTTCATCACCAGGGCCTGCTAAACCTGAAGTGTCGTTCATCCCCGCCTTTTGCTGTCGATGACGAAGAGGAGGGGAGTCGAGAATGGGCCGGTTGGTTCGTCCGGGCCCGGACGGTCGACATCATCCCCTCGAAACTTTTGCCGTTCCCCGAAGGGTGGAATTACGCACATGAGTGAAGCGTCCGGTGCTTTTTTAGGTTGTACCTATAGCGGAAGTTAGTTAAATAATGGTGCTTTTACCTTGTTGTAGCAATTTCATGGACGCCAGGCGAAGTCTCTGATCTACCCTGCTGGGTCCGAAGGCTGGTGACCCATTCGTCCTGCGACGAGCATCGGTGGCGAGCTGTGCTCCGCGTCAGGTAGGGAGCGAAATAGCAAGGTATGTACGCGTGCTGCCTTTGCCTCGGCCTTCATGTATTTGTGGTAACATTTTCCCCTTTTCTACTTGCATTGGATCTGGTGCTTACAGGTATCGGGCAGTTCTTTGGGATGAGATAGTGTTCTTCCGAAGAGGGGAAGGAGTCGTTGACCTCTCTTCCCTCCCTTCAAGGCGATGTAGCTTCTAGTGGTGCTGACCAGGCCAGTATCTCCAAGGAGAAGGCATTGTCTGAGTCCGCTGCCCCCGGGGTACCTGATTCTAGGTCATCGATGCCTTCGAGCGGATATGCTTTGCCCGAGGCCGACTCTCCCGGGGGCAAAGGGACAAGATCAATAGGAGTATGCTCCGACTTTGAGGAAGTCCGCCGGCTTCACTTCGTGGTGAGTTTTAGGTGCAGTTTCCCTGTATTTCGCGTCCTTCGTTCGTCATTGAGTTTTCCTTGTGCAGGCCTCTAACAGGCTGATGTTTGAGCCGGTCCATCAAGGGGCCAAGTTTCAAAAAGTTCGGGATGAGGGAGAATCTCTTAGGCTGCTTAGCGAGGATAAGGAGGGCGAGTTGCTGCATTGGCAATGTGAAGCGTATATGTGCTCGAATTATGAGAGTTATTTGATGGAGCAGGTAACTTTATGCAGCTCAAGCTTCACTTTCTTCAACCTTTTTAGGTTAATGCCCGTCTCTATTATATCAGCTGCAGAAAAAAAGCGGAGGCCATGGAGTACCTTAAGGGCGATATTGATCGCGCCATAAATGCTTGTGGCGAGCTAAGGGCTCAGGTGCAAGCTCATGTTTTAGAAGAGGCAAGTGCCTTGGCCAAGATTCCTGCCTTAGAAGTCCAACTGTGCTTGGCTCGAGAATGCCAAAATCCAAGAAGATGTGATCGAAAAATTGGTGAAATGGGACTCTAAAAATACGTGATCTATATCCTAGCTAGTTTGTTAGAGCAGATGATGCTAGTGCTATGAGTTTTAGCGATTGGGCAGAAGATAAACGAGGTAATGAGCGAACCAAAGATACTGCTACCCAGGCATAAGCTTGGTCGATTAGGACTTCGAGGTCGAGCTCGGGTTGTCGGGGATGTTCGGGAGTAGTCTAACAACTAGAGATAGAAGCTAGTTATAACCGAAATTGAAATTGTACGATGAAGAACACATATGAAATGAAGAACATATATAAAATGAAGAACACATAGAGAGGCAAAGGATATCGAGATATCCTCAGTATCAGTGAGATCCAATAAGATTTAGTAAGTAGAGAGAGAGAGAGAGAGAGAGAGAGAGATATTATTGCACTTTGTAGAATTGTGGGAGCAACATCAGTCCCTTACAAGGTAGGGCAAGTCCCCTTTATATAGGAGAGGAAACTTAGTAACGAATACATGTATATCTAATTTACAAAATATGGAGATGTGATGGCTTGACTCGACACCCCAGCGTAGCTAGGGATAGGCCGGCCCCTGTCAGACTCAACTGCGTGCTTTGGGGGCTTCCTCCCTTTGTCTTTATCTCGGCCTCGAATCGGACCTTGACAAGCCTCGAAGGAGAGGACTAAGTTGTGACTTCATATCCTCGAGGTCTCGAGATATCTTTCCGAGGTGCTGTCATGTCCTCAGTGTCTCGAGGTACCTCCCCCGAGATGGCTTAATGGCAAGGAATCAAGCCCTCTGATTTCACCGCGTACACAGACTCTTCAGCAGCACCAATTGTATGCGAAATTTTCGAAATGTGAATTTTGGCTTGAATCTGCCGCGTTCTTGTGCCATGTCATCTCCAGGGAAGGAACTATGGTTGATCCTCAAAAGATTGCAGCAGTGAAGAATTGGCCTAGACCTACTACTGCAATAGAGATCTGCAGTTTCTTGGGTTTGGCTGGATACTACAGAAGGTTTGTGGAGGGGTTTTCTACTCTTGCCTCTCCCTTGACTAAATAAACCCAGAAAACAGTTAAGTTCTAGTGGTCCGATGCTTGTGAGAGGAGCTTCCAAGAATTGAAACAAGATTGACTTCAGCACCGGTATTAAACCTGCCAGAGGGAACAGAGGGGTTTGTTGTGTATTCTGATGCTTCAAGGAACGGGCTTGGGTGTGTGTTAATGCAACACGGCAAGGTAATAGCCTACGCTTCTAGGCAACTCAAGAATCATGAAAAGAACTATCCGACCCATGACTTAGAGCTTGTAGCAGTGGTGTTTGCGCTTAAGATTTGGCGACACTATCTATATGGGGTCCATGTGGATGTATTCACGGTCCACAAGAGCCTTCAATATATTTTCAAGCAGAAGGAGTTGAATCTGAGGCAAAGGAGATGGCTAGAGTTACTCAAGGACTATGACATTGATATTCTCTATCACCCGGGAAAGGCTAATGTTATGGCAGATGCTCTTTGTCGGAAATCCATGGTAAGTTTGGCTTATTTGAAGGTGTATCAGAGGTCATTGGCCCGGGAGGTTCACTAGTTGGCTAGTTTGGGAGTTGCTTTGTGGACTCTAGTGAAGGAGGGATAATTGTGCAGAATAAGGCTGAATCGTCGCTTGTGGGGGAGGTGAAAAGAGAAGCAATTCAATGATCCATTATTAGCACAACTAAAGGAGGGGATTAATAAACATATGATAACAGCTTTTTCCTTTGGCATAGATGATGGTACCCTACTGTGAGGCCCCGTAAAATTTTTGGCTCAAATCCTAGTATCTTGTGGTGTCAACTCCGAATATGTGTTAGGAATGCGTAGAACTCGGACCCTTGGTATTGATCTAAGTTTGAAAAAAAAATCAAAAGAATCAATTTCCTAGAAAAATGCCATTATGTGGTCAAGAATGCGGTCGCAGATCTGGTATGCGGACCGCATTCCTATCGCATAGTGAAGCTGTGGTTTGGTTAAACTTGAGGTCACGATGCGATCCAAGATGCAACCGCATAATTGATATGCGGGCCGCATTTCTACCGCAGAGTGAAACAGAAGAGCTGTCAAAATTAATGTTGAAAATGCGGTCTATTATGCGATCGCATAACCAATATGCGGACCGCATAGTCGTCGCATAAGTTCCTCAGGGATTTGTGAAGGTCAGTTCTGCGGTGCACAATGCGACCGCATAACAGGAATGCGGACCGCATTCCTGTCGCAGACCCAAACAGATTCATCAGAGTTTTGTGGGCAATTCTGCGGTCCAATCTGCGGACCGCATTTCTGTTCTGTGATCGCAGAATGCGACCGCAGATCTTGCTCGGGCTTCTATTTTCTAAATTTTATACCCGACCCCCTTTTTAACAAAACACCCCCAGCCCCTCATTTTTAACGATCTTCTGCACAAAATAAGAGAGAGGAAGAGAGGGTCTTGAGAGAGAAAGTCATCTTCTCCAAAATTTGATTCTTCAAAACCATCCGGGCCAGGGAATCTCAAGCTTATCTTCATCCCCCTTCTTCTTGCAGGTAAAATCCCTAACCCTTTTTCATTGAATATCTGGTTTAAACTAAGGGGGGTGGGGGGAGTCTCATGCATTGGTTCTTGATTGTAATGGTTGAAATCATACATGCATGTCCATTAAAACCATAAACCTAGTGGGAGTAATTGGGTGGGAGCAAAGACTTGTACAAAGAAGGGGTTAATAACCTAAATATGTTCGGGTTGTGATTTTGAACCTTGAATTCTAAGCTATGTGTATTAATTTGTGCACTATATTGCCGTTGCTAGATTTTTGGTGAATTGGAAGTAGAAATTAAAAAGGGATTCAACTCCAGGTATGTATGGCTAACTTTAACCTTTGTAAAATCGCCATGATTGGTGTCCAAATACTTGGTATGTGATATCTTCATGGATTAGTTGTGAAGTTAAACTCTTGTGAGTAGTATGTGTTTTCTTGTGTAAACCATTTGTGAATTCATGTCAATGTTGTGCCTTAAACGTTGTTGGTTAAGACGTCCGATTTGGTTGTGCAAGTAAATGGCAATAAACCAAGTTGTAATTGCGAATGTGTTATGTGGTATGAACTGTGGAATAAATGATGGAAAGGAATCGAAATTGGTGATATTGAAATAACTGTGGTAACATCCTTTGTGGCTAGCTGTGGAAAATTATTGCTGTGATTTAAATGGTACAACGGGCTGTTGAAAAAGATGGAAACGACATTAATAGTCATATAGACTCCGTGTGAGTTGTGTTGTTGTTCTTTGAGATGTGTTGCTGTTGTTATTGGGATTTGTTGTTGTTATTCCTGAAACTTGTTGCTGTTCTCCTTGTAAATTGTTGTTGTTGTGCTATTGTTTGTGAATTGTGATTGCTCGGTGGGATCGGGTTGCGCGCCGCAACACGAAGTAATAAGGTGTGGGTTGTGGTGATAAGGGTGGCCGAGGTAATAAGGGTGGAAAGTGATCGATATCACTATTGAAATGAAACATGGGAACATTGTGAAATTGAAAATGTGGAAATGATGATGGGAAAAGGAGAGATTGTCAACTTGTTTGCCTTGATTGTTTTTCCTTGTGTGTATTCAATTGTTGTTTCCCTCTATTGTTTGTTATTCGTGTATGGTTTGAGGTTACCCAGGGTAAAGTTTGTTATACATTCCAGTACAATTCAAATGTACTGACGTCCCTTTTGCCGGGGGCGCTACATTCGTGTTATGATTGTAGGTGGATCCGTAGCAGGTACTCCAGTCCACCGATCGTAGCTCCCCTTCGTCCTCCATCAGCTTTTTGGTGAGCCCCTTTCCTCTCGGGGCCCTGCGTGGCTCAGGCCGCTTGTTTTCGGAGTTTTATTTTTGATTTGTGTAAGGTATAGCCGGAGCATTGTTACCGGCAAATACTATATTATCCTATTGTACTTTTAGAGGCTCCGTAGACAGTAGATGTGGGTTAGAAACTTGTGTAAATCCGTGTTTTCAACGTTGGTAACGAGTTGCTGATTTCACTACTGTTATGTAAGTATGTATGTGTTTTGTAAATTAAAGAGTGTTCTTAATTAATTATTTGGCAAATCCTTGGAATAATTGAGTAAGGAAAACGTGGGGTAACATGTGGGTTAGGAAAGGCATCCAGGTTCGCTTGGCTGGGGATACCCGGTCGGGCGCCGGTCATGTCCCTCGAATTTGGGGCGTGACACCTAGGGTACCAAGGCCGCTTATGTAATCTGGATATTGACGGTCTTCGGGAAAGGATCATGGCAGAAGCTCACACTTCCAGGTATTTTGTGCACCCAGGTTCTACAAAAATGTATCATGATCTCAAGGAAGTTTATTGGTGGAACAACATGAAGAAGGATGTGGCGGACTTTGTGGAAAGATGTCCGAACTGTCAACAAGTGAAGGCCGAAGATCAAAGGCCAGGTGGATTGGCTCAAAGAATAGAAATCCCAATGTGGAAATGGAAAATGATCAACATGGATTTTGTGGTGGGGTTACCGCGCACTCCGTGCAAGTTCGACTCAATTTGGGTGATTGTGGGTCGACTTACTAAAGCAACACACTTCTTGCCAGTCAAATCTACCGACACAGCGGAACAGTATGCTCGGTTGTATATCAAGGAAATAGTCAGGTTGCATGGTACTCTTGTCTCAATCATTTCAGATTGAGGGGCTCAGTTCACGGCCAACTTTTGGAAGAAATTTCAGCAAGGTTTGGGCACGCAAGTAAATCTTAGCACAGCTTTTCTCCCCCAGACCGACGGGAAGGCAGAGCGGACTATTTAGACGCTTGAGGACATGTTGCGTGCTTGTGCTCTTGATTTCAAAGGTAGCTGGGATGATCATTTGCCGCTCATAGAGTTTGCTTATAACAATAGCTTCCATGCTAGTATCCAGATGGCGCCATTTGAGGCATTGTATGGTAGGAAATGTAGGTCTCCCATTGGGTGGTTCGAGGTTGGAAGCGGAATTGATAGGGCCGGACCTTGTTCACCAGGCCATGGAGAAGGTCAAAATTATTAAGGAAAGGTTAAAAACTGCTCAGAGTCGCCAAAAGTCTTATTCAAACGTTCGTCGCAGGGAATTGGAGTTGAAAGAAGGTGATTGGGTATTCTTAAAGGTTTCCCCCATGAAGGGTATCATGCGGTTTTGGAAGAAAGGAAAATTGAGCCTAAGGTATGTCGGACCGTACAGAATCATTCACCGGATTGGTCAGGTGGCATACAAGCTCGAGCTGCCACCCGAGATGTCATTGGTACACCCAGTCTTCCATGTGTCTATGTTGAAGAAAGTAGTGGGAGATCTGTCCTCTATTGTGCCAGTTGAAACCATTGAGGTTAATGAAGAACTGTCATGTGAAGAAGTTCCAGTTGCCATTCTTGATAGGCAGGTCTGGAAATTGAGAAATAAGGAAATTGCCTCTGTAAAAAGTGTTATGGCGGAACCAGCAGGTTGAGGAAGCCACTTGGGAAGCCGAGGAAGAAATGAGATGGAAGTACCCACATTTGTTTGTATAAACATGTAATAGCTTTTATGCATTTGGTTCCTAAGATCTTTGTACCATTGATTTGATCTATGTAAAATTGTCCTGTTGCCTATGCGACCACGGTTAGTATTGTACGAGTTATGTTATGTCTATGAGATGTGTATATGCTGTTAGGATATGTTCCTGTGGCTCTCTGACAGGTGGATAGGCCTAGATACAAAGGAAACTCTGGCAAAATTTTCGGAAATTTAGGGAGTTACCCAAATTTGGGGCTATTAATATGCTTCATGTTGTGAAAAGCTAAGGTTGCATAAAGATTGCTCATGAGTAAACCTTGATCCTCATTTAAGGACAAATGATCTTAAGTGGGGGAGGATGTAAGGCCCCGTGAAAACTTCTACTCAAAACCCGAAAGCTCGTAGTGCCAAATTAGGAATATGTATTAGAAATTTCAACTCTTGGAAGCTTCTTTCAGAAGCATTTGACCATTGGAACTTAACCGCCTTCGGCATCAATTTAGTCAACGGAGAGGAATGTGTAGAGAACCCCTCCACAAACTTCTTTTAATACCTTGCTAAGACCAAGAAACTACGAATTTCTATTGGAGTTGTGGGTCTAGGCCAATTCTTCACATCTGCAATCTTCTGAGGATCAACCTTAATTCCTTCTCTGGAGACGACATGACCTAAGAATGTGACAGATTCAAGCCAAAACTCACATTTCATGTAAGGCCCCGTGAAAACGTCTACTCAAAACTCGATAGCTCGTAGCGCCAAATTAGGAATATGTATTAGAAATTTGTAAAATTCTTCGCGGCGAGCTTGCGCGGTGCTGTTCGGACCCTTTGGACTGATCTATGCATTAAAAAGTCAAGGAATAATGTTTTCCAAAAAAATGCGATTCTGCGGTCCAATATGCGGTCGCATAATAGCTATGCGGACCGCATAGTCGCCGCAGAGTCAAGCACTGTGATGGTTATTTTCGAGGTCAACTATGCGGCCAATTATGCGATCGCATAATCGATATGCGGGCTGCATAGTCATCGCATAATCCCCTTGGAATTTTTTCGTGGAGCAATTCTGCGGTGCATTATGCGACCGCAGAACAGGTATGCGGACCGTATTTTGTTACATACCCAGGTAGATTGTTGTTTTTGGGAGAATTTTTGCGGTCCTTCTGCGGACCGCATGTCAATTTTGCGATCGCATATGCGATCGCAGATTTGAGTCGGGGCTCTAGATTTCTAAATTTTAAACCAGACCCCCTGTCGTTATATCCTGTGCAATAGCTTATTTTGAGCCTATTTTCCTGGTGCTTTTAGAGTAAGAAAGAGGGTCTTAGAGAGGGGAGGTGCCTTTCATCAACATTGATCCACATATCCTTATTAAAACATTGAAGATAATCAAGTGAAGCACCTAATCTTCATCCAGGAGGTAAGACTTCATCACCTTAGCTCTTAATTTTAAACATAGCTATAAGGGTTCATTAGTGAGGTAATTCACGGGATAAGGGTGACTACATTGCATGTATGTGTTCTTAAAAGATTTGTGGAAATTATAAATATAGAGGAATGGGGAAAGGGCTAGTGTAATGTTGCATAAAAGGACCATAAGACCTTAATGAACACTCAATGCTTGATAAAATGCTCAAGCGATCTAAGATTATGATCTTCTCCTAATTATGGGTTCAATTGTGCTACATTGCTTAAATAGATTGAAGTGCAAAACATTCCGGAACATTATAGGATTAAGGGAAAGCTCAATTGTGGTATGTATGGCTAAAACCCCGTCTCTTAGAAATTGAGCTCCGTTGGTGTTTGTGTAAATACGGTATGTTTAAAGTTGAATTGTTGTATTAATTGTTGTTTCACATGAATGTGGGGTTGCAACCTTATATGCATGGAAGGTGTGTCTCAATATGATCAATATGTTAGTCTTGATAACTTGAAAAGGTGCAAGGAATATGAATCATGTAATGAAATGCTTAGGCCTTAGATTGAGATTGAAGTTGCATATGTTGTGCCATGTATGTGAAGTCTCATCTACGCCTACAATTTTATTTGCTCTTGTGTGCCCATATTATCCTAAATTACAAATCTAACATTGAAATTGGGAATGATGTGAGATGTGGCGTAGTGCCAAATATATGACGTGATAGATGTGGCCCCAAGTTCCTATGAAACAATTTATGGGAAACAAAGATTGAAATGAGATGATTGATGGAAAAGGGAAACGCCTTGGTAAGGCGGCCTAGCCGATCGGGCCGAGATCGGACTCCATGCTACACACATGGTGCTAATGTGTTTGTGATGGAAGCGTATGTCTCAAATGAGGCAACCTAGCCGATCGGGTCGAGATCGGACTCCGCACAAGATAGCGGTGGTAATGTTAACAATGATGAATAGTATGAAATGCCCCAAAATAAAAGCTATAGAAACGCGATGTGAGAATTGTATGATTTTTTTATTTGATAATGTTGTATTCATTTAAAGTTTTCTTTGAGTTATACTTTTGATTGCCTTATTTTTGTATGAAAGTTCTTTCTAACTATATGGCATTTAGTTATACGTACTGGTACTATTCCATTGTACTAACGTCCCTTTTGCCGGGGGCACTACATTTTTAAATGAATATAGGTGGCTCCATAGCGGACAGTGCCGATCGTGCGTAGCGGAGTGTTCTCCTTTCGAAGTCTTGGTGAGCCCCCTTTTCTCTTTCAAGGGGTTATGTTGTACACCTTTGTTGTAGACTTCCACTTTTGAGGTATAGCCGGGGCCTTGTTGCCAGCATTGTCATAACTTGTCTTTTGTATCCATAGAGGCTCCGTAGACATTTGTGTGGGTTACGTATGGGTGTTGGATGGGTCCATGAACTATGTTGTAATTCTAAAATCATGTTTTCTCTAAATTATAACTGTATTGAAATATTGGAACCTAACTACGGTTTAAGGTTATGATATAAAATGAACTATCAATGTTGAATGTACAGCCCCTCCTATTGTCTAATTTAATGAAAGCCGAATTCCTTAATCATATTGAGCTGTGTAGAAAGTGGTTGATAAGGCTTGCTCAGTTGGCTTCACTCGATTGAGCGCCGGTCGCGCCTCCCGAGGTTGGGGTGTCACATTTCAAAAACTTCGCATACAAATGATACTGCCGTAGGGTTTGTAGAACTACCCTGCAGTGATCGGCATGGTCCTCTCGACTTTGTGAATATACAAGGATATCGTCAATAAACACTATCACAAAGGGGTCAATAAAAGGCTTGAATACTCGATTCATAAGATCCATGAAAGCCGCGGGGGCATTTGTTAGCCCAAAAGACATTACCAAAAAATCAAAGTGCCCATACCGGGTTCTGAAAGCTATTTTCGCAATATCCCGCTCCCTGATCTTCAATTGGTGATACCCGGATCTTGAGTCAATCTTGGAGAAGTACTTAGCACCCTGCAATTGGTCAAACAAGTCATCTATCCTTGACACTGGGTACTTATTTTTTATTATGAAGTTGTTGAGATACCGATAGTCAATACACATCCTTAGTGACCCATCTTTCTTTCTTAAAAGGTGAACTGGTGCGCCCCAAGGTGACACACTAGGCCGGATGAAACCTTGTTGTAACAAGTCCTTCAATTATTCCTTTAGTTCCTTCAATTCTGCAAGTGCCATTCTGTAGGGAGGAATGGATATAGGCTGCGTGCCCTGCATCATGTCGATTCCAAAATCAATCTCCCTGTCTAGTTGTATCCCAGAGAGCTCATCCGGAAAGTCCCCCGGAAATTCATTCACAACCGGCACAGACTCGATTGTAGGTGCCTCACCATCGGTTCCCGTATGCCAGACTGAATAGTAAATACACCCCTTGTTAATCAACGTCATCGCCATAAGGTAAGAAATAAACCTACACATCGGCACCACATCTTCCTCCTTCCATTCAATCACTGACTCGTTTGGTAATTCGAACCTAACGGTCCTAATTTGGCAGTCAAGCTTGGCAAAATACGAGTAAAGCCAGTCTATCCCCATTATTACATTAAAATCATCCTTCCCCAATTCAATGAGATCAGCCATGGTCTCCGTACCACGCACTGCGACAACACAATCCCTATAAACTCGTGCGGCCACTATAGACTCACCAACGGGACTAGATACAGACAATGGCTCATGAAGTTGTTCCGGTTCTATCCCAAATTCCATAGTAACATAGCGAGTGATATTGGACAAAGTGGAATCGGGATCAATAAGAGCATACGCTTTATGAGATTGGACAGTCAATATACCTGTCACAACATCTAGAGAAGCCTCTGAACTCTGGCGACCCTTCATAGCATAGAAACGGTTGGGTCCTCCTAAACTCTGTGTACTGTCACAACCCAAATAGGTGGGCTGCGACGGGCACCCAGTACCTTACTCAACCGAGTACCAATGTAACGTATCTTTCTTATTACATAATCATGGGTAAGTGGACCAGAAGGGGCGTCATGAGATTAACAGAGTAAACATGAGGGAGTACCCGACATAGAATGACCCAACATGATATAGAAACTCATACCTGTGACTTACTGTCCTATAAGGCCAACGTGATCCTTTATATACTCAAAACATAGGCCGACAAGGCCAAACAAGTATCCATATACACGACATCTGTGTACCTGCCTTTAAGAGTACATAAATATCATAAAGGTTGGGGCAGGCCCCACCATAACAATCAATACATGTACTAATCATACTGACCAAATAAGCAACTCCGGAGCAATGGAGCGCACCAACACCTTCCAGTGAGCTGATAGCCTAAATGGAGGACTCTCAACCTCTCTATCGGACTTGCGGGCATGAAACGCAATGCCCCTAGGCAAAAGGGACATCAGTACAAATAATGTAACGAGTATGTAAGGCAAGAAGATCAATACATAAGAGGCATAGATGAAACATGGAATAAAGAATTCCACCTGCAAGTCTAAATAACTTTGTAAATTCTGAAACATTTATAATGTCATGCACGTGCGTATAAATTGCGTGTCATACATAGGTATAGGTGTACATAACATCATCAAGCCTCGTATCATATCATCTCGACCAGGTGGGCAAAATCATCAATGCATACCAGCTAATCAAGTGGTGGTATGTATATAATGCCGTAGCCTTTTACCATATCTCATATACATATGTGTACATATATACGTATATATAATGCCATCCGGTCATGGGTCAATGTGCATGTATAAATGAATGCAATGCATGAGAAGTACGTCAATAAAATCTTTTGGAACGTCATAAGAACATTATGCCTCTGATTAATGTCATGAAATAAACTTTATCAACTTATGTATTTTCTGAGACCCATGAACAGATGATAGAATAATAAGACATAGGGAATTCAAGAAGATAGGCACCTCTAATACATCTATGAATAGGGTGATTTATGGAAGTTGTGCATTTGCTCATTCCATTTGTGTCGTATAGATCATGCCATTAGGAAAGAAGGGATAGCCTTAACATACCTGAGGCGATTCTCTTGTCAATCCCTCTAAAACACGCCAATCGCGACGAAACACGTAACGGCGAGATCGAAATAGGGAAAAATCCGTGTGATATTCTTGAAAAAGATTTCACCATATTCCCTTAGAATCGCAAATATCACTCTTTGAAGTTTTTAGTGTGTGTACGCCAAAATCAGAGGGCTCGATTTCTCGTCAGCAAGGCGCTTCTGGGAGATCGTCTCGAGACCTCGAGCCTCTGAGGTTGGCGTCGAGTTCTCCCTCTCGAAGTCCACTGACGCCCGACCTAATGACAATGCCGGGGATGGGTAGTTCCCAAGGCGTGCAACTAGCACTGGCAGAATCTGGTGTCACCTAGTTGTCCCATCCCCCTATTCTTTGTAATAAATGCTTTTGTACTATGTCAGGTTTCCCCTCCTATATAAAGGGGATCCTTACCATTTGATAGGGGACTGATGTTGCTCCAACTACTCTATACGAAATATATGATAACTCTCTGTCTCTCTCTCTCTTTTCTCTCTAATACACTCTCTCGATATTGTTGCTGTATTTTATTATCTTCATACTTGTTCTTCATTTATTGCTTATCATTGGCCATAAAGAGCCTTCTTTAATATTATCGCATCTGTTAGCCCTTCCCCGACTGCCCCTAATAGCTCGAGCCCAAGCTCGGGAATCGACCACGAGGCCCTAAATCGACTAGCTCGAGGCCTCGAACGGCAATCTATGGGTTCGATTACAACTTTATTTTAGCTCGCATCTCACCCTTAAACTTCACACACATAGCATCAACTGCTCCACAACTAGCATAAAAATGATCGTGTATTTTTAGAGTCCCATCAACTAATTTAATTGTTATTACCATTTTCACGGTAAACAGTTTGGCGCCCACCGTGGGGCTAAAAATAATTGTGATTATGTTCTTGCTAGTTTCATTACACAACACAAGTTGTCTTTCACACTTTTTCTTGTTCAAGATATTCTATTTGAGGTCAAAATGTCTGGCTCAGTGAACAGAGTAGAAAACGATGACCTCAAAAATCACGGGGAGAACGGTGTGGCTGTTCCGATTGTTGGCACGCCACCACGGAACCCCAAAAACGCACTTGGGCCGACTCCAGCGGATGAAGGCTCGCGCGACGCACAACAGATTGATAAAACATCACACACCGACAGGAGCATACAACAAAGGCGACCGGCAGGAAGCCCAAAAAACCCCAACTCGAGAAGAACAGGAAGTTAGCCTTCATGTTGTTTTTGAAATGTTGCAGGAACAAGAGCAGGCTACACTCAGCTGCAAAGCCACCCAAAAACTCCCAGCACCGTAGCACCGGGAACAACTCCCCCGGCCTAACAGGTACCGGAGAGGTTGAGCAATAATGGTTTGATAGACGACCCTGCTATCATAAAAATGCTCAAGGATCTTACCAGAAGGATCGATTCGGGCGAGAAAATGATAGCAGCCAACGACAAGAAGGTCGAAACTTACAACCGTGCCGCCCCCCCCTTACTCTCTCTCTATAAAAAAGCCTGCGGGAAGCGCGAAGGGTCAACCAAATCCCGGGCGTGCCCCTGGTCCTGAAAGGCATAGACTCGAGGAAGTTCGTGCAGCGGCCGTTCCCGGAGGAAGCGGCTCCGAAACCCATTCCAAAGAAGTTCGGAATGCCGGAACTCCCGAAATACAACGGGACCTCAGAGCCAAACGAGCACGTTACCGCCTACACGTGCGCAGTGAAGGGCAATGACATAAAAGACGACAAGATCGGGTCCGTCTTGCTGAAAAAGTTCGGGGAAACGCTCTCAAAGGGGGCCATGATGTTGTACCAAAATCTAGCTCCCAACTCCATAGACTCATTTGCCATGTTGGCAGACTCCATTATAAAGGCACATGCCGGTGCCATCAAAGTAGCAACAAGAAAGTCCGACGTATTCAATATCATGCAAAGGGAAAACGAAATGCTGCGAGAGTTCATATCTTGCTTTCAAACGGAACGAATGGAACTACCCCCGGTCTCCGACGACTGGGCAGTACAGGCCTTCAGTCAAGGCTTGAACGAGCGGATTTCAGTGGCCTCAAGGCAGCTGAAATAAAATATAATCGAGTATCCTGCCGTAACCTAGTCGGACATCCATAACCGATATCACTCGAAGATCAGGGTCGAGGATGATCAATTAGGATCCCCTTCAGGCTCAGTATACCCGATCAGGCTCTTAGCGAATGAATCAAAGCCAAATAAAGAAAGGTATAAGCCATACACCGAAGACAGTAGAAATGCCCCAAGACGCAACCAGCCTCGCAACGATCGATTGGTGAACCGAGGACAGAATTCTCGAGGACCCATCAGCAGAGCTGGATTCAACGGAAACACGGGGCCGACAGGGGCCCGACGCTTATCAGAATATAACTTCAACGTTAATGCATCGAACATCGTGTTCGCCATCAGCAAAATCAGGGACACCAGATGGCCGAGGCCTTTACAGTCGGATCCTTCACAAAGGAACTATGACTTAGTATGTGAGTTTCACAACACACACGGACACAGGATGGAGGATTTCCGGCAACTCCGAGAAGAAGTAGCCTGACTACTCGACAACGGTCACCTTCGAGAATTCCTCAGCTATCGAGCTAAAAATCAATCCCGAGAAAGGGAAGCGATCAAAAAGAACAAAGCGGACGAACCGCAGAATGTCATCCACACGATCTCGCAAGACATGCCCTCGGCTGTATTCAAACGAAAGGACCGCATCGCATCCACCAAACGAATGCCATGATTTAAAAGCGCCACCGCCACTAAGGTATAATCATTTCCCCTTTTTTGTTTTATATTTCATGGCAACTTCTGTGCAAGCCCTCGACCGAAGCAGTCAAAATGCCGACTCAGCTCGGACACCTCAAGGTTTCGAAGCGTTCGTTGCACTCTTTTCCTTTGATCGAGTTTTTTATACCGGCAAGGTTTTAAACGAGGCAACACCTATATGCTACCTAAGGGGATTCCAACAAGTCTTCAAGGCTTCTTTTGCTATCAATCACGAGCTCCGAAGGACATCCTTTCGGAAGGTCGTCCGCACAGAAGAGCCAAGAAATGCCACACGGGATCCCAATGAGAAAATGATGTACCTCACCAAACCGTCAAATGAACCGTGTCCGCACACCCGAGCCCCCCGATGGCGGAGGCACATGTACTAGTGCCAAATAATCAAAGAACGCTTTTTGCCAACATGACTCATGCTCCAAATAAAACCCAGCATTTTCGCCAGAACGATTCCTCCATCAGAAAACGTCCCGAATACTCGGAGACTGGCGTGGATAATTTGGCACCCGCATGACCTCAGGGTCAAAACTCCAGATTAATAAGCCCTCAACGAGAAAGTGCGGATATCATTAAATATCTCCAAAAAGAAAGCGTCCCGAATACTCGGAGACTGGTGCCAAAGAACTCAGCAAACGCACGACCTTAGGGTCGGGATCTCCAAAGTCATAAGCCCTCAATGAGGAAATCCCGAGCTCACGAGTGACAACTCTAATCTACAACAATGATAATAATACTATCATGATAATAATACTATTATCACGTTATGAAAGGTACAACTATCACACAACGGACGACAAACTTATTTTGGATAAAAAACGGGCAGCATCTCCCCTATAATCCTTACTTCCTCCAAATTCAAGATAACTCCAACAACACAATAACACAACAATAACAACATATATACATTATTTCTCAGCTGTATATTACACCATCAAAAACTACAAAACAGCCCAACACACTCCAATCTTATCATACACAAAACGACCACCGTACTAGTGTCAAACAACCCGTAAATGTTACGACGAACGACCAGACCACCACCCTACATATATATGGTGTTTCTCCACACCCTTCCTCCTCCAAAACTCCACAAAACAGTAGTAAAACACGCAGCCCAACAGCAACACAAAACAGTCCACAAAGCAGTCCGCTACAAGTGAATAACTCGAACTCACGGCTTCCGATCACCGCACCGTGAGTTCTTACAAGTATAGAACGACTTGCTATGAATTTACAGCAGAAAAAATGTATGAAGAGCAGTAAACTTACCTTATTTATTGGATAACTCAGCCCTTATCTTGGTTCTTCAAACTCTAGGTTTTACTCCCACCTAGAACTTGAAAGGGAAAGAAAATCAATTAAGGTTTGTGGGTAATTTTTGGGAGGAAGTTTGCAGGGGTTTAGGGCTGGTTATTTGTGATATATAATGAGTTTTATATTGCAGGAGATAAGACCTTAAATGGGCTCTTTGGATGACCCAAAATTGCCTCTTTTTGGGCTCTCATTTAACCAAGTAGGTGACACACCTACTTGTCACCTAGCAGCCTGCGTAGTCTAGCAAAACTGCATATATCTCTCTACTCCGATGCCGTATTGATAAAAGGTTCAATCCGTTAGGAAATAAACTCATAGATCTTCAATTTGATGGGTGGAAAACCCATAAATCTAAGTATATTGGGAGAAAGTCGCAGTTACATTTGACCTAAGTTTCAACACATTTATGAATGTAACTTTTGATGACCTTTTCCAACTTTTGTTTCACAACTCGCTTGACTTCAAATCATAACACACTTCTATCATACGATTAAATAACTCACAACATAATCTCCTTATAATTTTAAAAACCCTATTATCGCCTCAAAAGTACATGTTACAACATTCCCAACTTGTCCACTTTTGACGAAACTTATTTTCTTCAATTCATTTAGCTTCTAAGCCTTCAAACCCTCTTGGTACTTGGTATTCATGATCTTAAAAAATTTTAACCTCCATTGTAACATGATTAACTTACTTTATGTACTATCAAAGTTTATCTAATTTATGAGCTTACGTCAATTGACTTACGAATACTCTCATGTACGAAAACATGGGATGTAACATAAAAGTGTTAACAGAGAATCTAAACATAATTACAAAGTTGGATTTATGAACCAAATTGCATAACCTCAGCTTTTCCAATGAACTTCTCAACACAGAATCCATTGCCTTATCAAAGAAATAACTCATTAGAATTTATAAAAATACGATAAAGTAAAAAGGCATTGTATCTCAAACAGAAGAAGCCTATGAAAAATTAAAACGAAAACACCAAGGTCAGTGGATATTGAAGGAGAATTAGGAAATTTACTTCTAGAAAAAATGAGAATATAAATCATCACCGACAACTTTACCAAAAACCACTTCGGCCAGTGGTGCTCTGTTCTTGTTTAAACCTTTTAATTAAGGATTTTTTCTTTTAATTAAACCAAACTAAAAGAAGTAAAGAATCAGATTTTAACCAAAAACATCGTACCATTTCCTTGCAATTTCAGCAAATTCATAGCACATGAATATCCAAGAAACACTTATATTTCGAGATTGAGATAAATACCTCTAAACATCAGTAGGTACAAACTTGAATAGCCAAATAAAGGCAAGAGGAAAGCTGTAGCTTAGCAAAAGCAGCAAATCCGCAGCAACAGTAGCAGTGATTTGAGTCTAATTTATCCTTTTATTAAACACTTCTTTGATATTGAACTATAGGAGTCTAGAACAGAGACCCATTAACACCGATTCCGCAAAAAAAACAACCAAAACGCAACCAGAAATCGCGAACAAGAAAAACCGATTAACCTCAGAATGTCTCGATGGGGACCACAAGTAATAGAATTGACGGCCTCGACTCGCCAAAAAATCGACCTCGGCAATAAGGAAAATTGGGAGAGAACGAGCTGTTTTGCTGGGTTTTTGGCTCGATTTTGCTGGTGTTTTTACTAAATTTTCGTTGCCTCTGAGCTGCGATTTTTGGACAGATTTTTGCTGGCCTTTGGTGAAAGATCTAAACTTATTTTGGAGCTGTTTTCTTTTGGAGATTTTAGCCGAGTTTGAAACTATTTTTTTAGCTCATTTTGGGAGTGGCTTTAGGTGACGTTCTGGGTTGTTTCAAGGTGGTCAGAGGACTGTTTTCATGGAGTTATACATGGGTTTGGGAGCTGGTAGGAGCGTGTGTTTTAAAGCTGAAAATGGCGATTGTTTTGGTTGATTTTACAGCTATGAGAGTTGCTTTAATGGTGGAAATAAGATGAAAATGAGGGTGGAGAACTGGAAACAGCTGGGAGTGAAGTTCTTTTGTGTGTGTTAGCCTAAGGTTTGGAGCAAAAGAAGAAGAAGAAGAAAAAGGGAGCCCTGGGTGTGGCGCCGTTCTTGCTCTCTAGAGGATAGAGTCCTATTTTCCTAGGTCTAAGATCTGATATATGTCCCTAGGTTTTTTTAGGAAAAGGGGTAATGGGTTGGGCCGGTTCGAGTCAATTAGGGAAAGGGCTAAGGAAATTTTGGTATTGAATTTGGGCTAGTTAGACTTTGGCCCAATATACCAAGACTAGATCAAATTCTTTGACTATTTTCCTTTCTTTTTGTTTTCATTTCTTTTCTTTAATTAAAATCTTAATTAAATTAATTAAAATCCTAAATCAATCTATTTTTTAGAAATTAAAATACTTTATTTATATTTTAACATTAAAACGCTAATTAACTTAAAACTAAAGAAAAATACTAATTTGTAAAGACTAAAAGCTAAATATATAAAAATGACTATTTTTGTGATTTTTTCCTTAATAATGCAATTAACTCAACGTAATTAATTCTTAAATGCACATTGAACCTAAGATGACATGAAATTAAAATGTGACAATTTTTCATGATTTTTCTTATTATTTTTTAAATATTAAAAATGCATGAAATGCAACTAAACAAAGAAAAACTTCTAAAATCCCTTAAAAATCATTTTTGGTTTATTTTTAGGAGTTATTTTCATGTAGGGCAAAAATTAGGTGCTCACAGCCGCCCCTCTTTGCTCGGAAACATGAAGAGTTTTCGGACAAAGATAAAGTGAGCAATTACGAGCCATTTTTGCCCGTTTGAAACTCCATTTGGAAGCATTTTGAAAAAAATTGATCGAACCTTGCTTCGGAGGTTGCCTACATATCCTTGGATATAAAGGAATCAGGTCGGTGTAGTTCTGGAAGTTTTGGGTAGCTGGAACTACCGGAAAACTGTGATTTCAGTGTTGTTGCTGTTGTTTCTGCTTGCTGAGCTCCTTATTACACCAAAGTGAATGATAAAAAGCTAAACAAGCTAAGCCTATCAACTACGAGTTACAAGATTCCTATCTATAAACCTTCTAAAGCTGATCTTGAGTCTTGGCCAGTTCTTCCTGGAGACATTGATCTGAATCTCGATGCTCGTTAGCTGCAATCACTGGTTCATTCTTCTTCAGCTTTTCGGATCAAGGCGGGACATGCAAAACTTGCAACTTCAACCATATCTTGGGCAGTCCGCATCTTTTCTCCGCTTCTATACTTAGAGTTCAACTTCTTTCCTTGTTTTTCTTTTCTTTTATTTGTGTTGAGACTTCTTCTTTTGGTCATCTCAAACCTTGTGCCTCATGGTGAAAATCTGTTCAGGCACCAAGCAAACAAATGAACAAAATTTTCTGCCCCAATTTTTACTAGGAAAATTTCGTGAGTTATTGTAACAAAAATCTAAACTATTTCTTTATTGAAAGGAATAAAATCAGGATTGTGTATCCTTGGGAAAAAGAGATTAGGGAGTGGGGCCCTATATCAATAATGAAATCATCCAGGGAGTGGAGACCCTATGTTGGAAAAGAGACTAGGGAGTGGAGACGCTATGTCTAAAGTAAATTCAACTAGGGAGTGGAGACCCTATGTTGGAAAAGTGACTAGGGAGTGGAGATCCTATGTCTAAAATAAAATCAACTGGGGCCCTATGTTGGAAAAGCAGACTAGGGAGTGGAGACCCTATGTTGGAAACGCGACTAGGGAGTGGAGACCCTATGTTGGAAAAGCAGACTAGGGAGTGGAGACCCTATGTTGGAAAAGCAGACTAGGGAGTGGAGACCCTATGTCTAAAACAAAATCAACTAGGGAGTGGAGACCCTATGTTAGAAACGCGACTAGGGAGTGGAGACCCTATGTCTAAAATAAATTCAACTAGGGAGTGGAGACCCTATGTTGGAAAAGCAGACTAGGGAGTGGAGACCCTATGTCTAAAATAAATTCAACTAGGGAGTGGAGACCCTATGTTGGAAAAGTGACTAGGGAGTGGAGACCCTATGTCTAAAATAACTTCAACCAGGGAGTGGAGACCCTATGTTGGAAAAGTAAAACGTAACTAGAGATTGGGGACCTTAGGCTACTATTTTTTTAAAGAAAAATGAGTAAGAATGCAGGAAAAGATTTGGAAGAGACTTCCTTT